>NC_092875.1:338978622-339068622 GCF_028372415.1 Notamacropus eugenii | reverse complement strand
TATTTTTCCCAGCATCTAGCACATGAGTCTTTCTTTACACAGTAAATTCTTGACCAATATTTGCTATATTGAACCTCATTTGTTGTAAATTGAGGTTACCATTACTGCTGCCATCACCCAACCTAGCCCTCAAGAGTACTCTGTACATCCAAAATGGACCAATTCCTTCTGTACTTAGTTGAGTTGAGACCTAGTTTAGTGTTTAGCAAAAGAAGCTTTTCTGAGTAGTCAGAAGAGAAATAAAACAAAACGGTAGAAAAAAGGCAAAGAATTAAAATATCTACATAGCACAGATCTTGTCCAAAGATAAGTACTTTATAGCCACTGCTTTACTTATATAACTTAAAAACCCATTTTCTTCTATTCCTGTTCCTCATCCAAATCCTGAATAAAGAATCTTGGCTAATGAGGGGAATTCTCTATCTGGTCCCAAGAATTTCTCTCCATCTCTCTCCTGAAGTGACCTTGTACAATGAAAAGAATTCTGGCTTTGGAGTCAGAGAAGCCCACCTTTGATGCTTATTATATATATGACCTGAGGCAAATAATTTAACTTTCCTGGGACTTAGTTTCCTCATTTAAAGATTAATGGGATAGTACAAGACAGTTACTTGTTTTTCCTATCTTAAAATTTATAATATTATGGTCTTGTATCCTTTTTCTAGAGGCCTTAATGACATTATTTGTAAGACTATTCTCTTTCTCGACTCTCTCTCTCTCTCTCTCTCTCTCTCTCTCTCTCTCTCTGTAAACCTTTCAATCTTAGCATAGGAATCTCTCCATTTGCAAGAATCATGATTCTATGAATACTCCTCTCACCTCAAAATCTCTCTCTCCCTGTAAGTGCATCAGTAGTATTAATTTTTTCTAGATTAAGGTATTAAAGTCAATTAAAATGCCAGTTGGTAAAGCTGGTAAAAAATAAAATAAATTTGCTCAAATTGATAACGTTATCACTCTCCCCAAGAGAATTTGCATAGAGTATGGAGAGAGACAGATATAGGGACAGAGACTGGGGGGGGGGGGGGAGGGAGATTCATTGAATTATGAACCATATTTTGATATTTTTAAATCAATATTTAGACAACTTTTCATTAATAACATGCAATTTTATTGTTAAAATCTTCTCCCTTTTTGCATATAGTGAAAACCAGAAAAAATTGAGAAAGATCTGAATAGATATTCAGAAAGTGCTAAGATGAAGAATAGAGAAAAATTTAGTCTTTCAGAATTTGCTGCATACATGGAAGTCCAAGTTTCTGATAGAGTGACATGTTTGCTCTATTTGATGGGGTAAGAACTATATTAGTACAAAAGAAAAGCATGCCAACACTAAAATTTGTAGATTAGTGTGTCAGTAAACACATGGTAATGGTAGGTCCTATTGGTTTTATTTCTTGTTCATTCATTAAACAAACATTTATTATTTATGATGTTTCATGCACTGTACTATGTATCAGAGAGATACAAAAATAAAATAGTTCACACCCTCAAGAGTGCTTACAATTCAATAGGTACACAGATAAAATGTAATGAAATTTTAAAAATGATTAAATTTACACATGTGTTTGGAGACTGAGAGAAGGAAAGGGGGAGAGAGAAAGAGACAGAGAGATGTAAAACATCTAAAATTGTATTAGATAGTCAAGGAGTTACCTATGGATTCCTTTAGTATCAGGGAGTCAGGATTCTCTCTCCGAAGAGAAGAAAGGGAAAAAGAAAGGACTCAAAAGTTCAGATTCTTCAACAGTCTATTTCTGTGGTCCTATAGATCATGATGCTAATTTCTAACATTTCTAAATTCTCTTGAACCATCCTTATCTGAGAGGCAAATGTCCTCCGTCTGTTTGACTCAGAGGGACAGGTCAGTAGTGACATTTACATATACAGTCTGACATTTTGTTCTTCAATGATTCAACAACTTTTTCTTTTAGTTTTATGTATTGCTACTTTTCCTTCTGTGAATTGATATCTGTTAGCTTGGGAAGTCCAGCCAACCACATTCGGGTTTTTCTCTTTCTCAGCTTTGGATGTTTTCCCAGGAGCCTTTGTTATCCTGTTCCTCTGCCTCAAACTTGATAATTGTCACCCATGGACAGAATGACTCAGCAAATATTTCTTACAAATATCCTCTGTCTGGACACAGATGATGAAGAAACATTTAAATGTGTGTCCTTTAAAATATAGTCCTTGAGTAACAGAGGAATAAGTAGAGGGTGGGAAAATTTATCTCTTGGTAAAGGATTAAAGGAATAGGGATTGTTTCATGAAAAGAAAAAAAGGTTGAAGGAAGACTGATTCAGGAAAGTTAGATTCTAATCCTAGCTTTATCACATTTTTGGGGGGCACCTGGACAATTGGGCAAATTAGTTACCTTCTATGTGCCTCAGTTTACTCCTCTATAAAGTGGAAAGTGAAGTGGGCTAAATGATCTCCAAGGACCCTCTAACTCTGTGTGCCTGAATCATTTCTTATATTATACAGCTTTTCTATGTCATTTGTCCAAGTCTTTTATTCCCCTGACCCGCATGAAATTTTCCTCTTCATATAACTGTTCTTTCTTGTTTTTGAACACATTATTGAAAATGATACTGAAAAACAATTTGGCTTAGCTGAAGACAGTATTAATAGTAGAAAGTGTGACATACTCAAGAAAAAAGGAGAAATGACCTGTGAAACATTAATCTTAACTTTTTTTTTTTACTATGATGAGGAAATAAGCTCTTTAAAGACAAGGGCTGGGTCTTCCTCTTCTCCTTTTTACTAATTAGTAGTTTGCACTAATGAAGCACTTTAGCATTACTTTATCATTATCCATGGGCATTGCCTGATTTGGTATGTACAACAATCTTGTGAAGTAAATGATGCAAGTATCATCATCCTCTCCTTTTCATAAGTGGAGGAGCAAAGACTTGAAGAGTTTGACCAACTTGTGCAAGGTTACAAAGTTGCAAGTGATGCAGGCAGTATTCAGACCTAGCCTTTCTGATTCCAAGACCAACATTTCACTTTCCAACTTCCTTTCTTCTCTTGGTATCCATACAGCACTTATATGTGCTCTGCATAAGATTTTCAACAAATAAATAATTGTTGATTACTGATCAAAGATCCAACATAGAGAATTGAATTCTAAATTCAATTTGAAATTCCAAATTCTAAATTCTTGAATTCTGAACTTTGGATTCATTTGGAGATGTTCTCATGGAAAAGGTTCAAGGGTAAGAAAGCAAAAAAGCAGTAGCATCTCTCGTACCCAATGCTGTGCAGTCTTGGTCATCTCAATGCTAGTCTTCACTCTTTGAAGTGTCCTGATGGAATTGTCTTGGCTGAGGCTGGTGTTACATAAGAGCAGGGACATAAAAATAGGTCTATCTGCCAAATTTCCTTCAATTTCAGATGTATTCACTTTAAATAACCAAAGACAGATTTTAATGAAAAAGGCCTTTATCTGAAAGATGAATGACAAGGTAGAAAGAATGCTGAAAGAATGCCTGAAGATATGGAGAGATATGAATTAGGCATAGATGGCATTAGGCATTATATGGATGGCCAGAATCAAAGATTTAAGGGTCAATGTCAGTATGGTAAGAAGTTGGCTGATAGAGTACTCCAGGGATCTGTACTTGGGGTTCTATTTAATGTGTTTAATTAATGACTTCAATAAGGACAAAAAATGTATTAGAAGGTATAATTGTTAAATTTGCAGATGACACAAAGCTGGAAGAGATAGCAAATGAAAAAGGATGAGAGGGTCAATAATCTAAGGGATCTTGCCTGGCTTGGACTTTGGGCTGAACTTAATAAAGTGAAATCAAGTAGGGATGCTACAAAATCTTGCACTTGGGTACAAAAAATCAACATCATAATTATAAGATGAAGAAGGCATTGGTAGACAACAAGTATTCAGAGAGGAGGGAAGGAAGATCTGGAGATCTTAGGGTATTGAAAGGTCACTATGAGTCATCTCTGTGGCAACTAAATGTGGCAACTAAAAAAGACTATGAGAGGGGCATACTTTCCAGGAACGGGGAGGAGATGGTCTTACTATATTCGACTCTTGTAGAGACTCATTCTGAGTTCTCTTCTGAGTACCATGGTTTAAGAAGGATCTTGATAAGATGGAAAGTATTCAGAGGAAGACAGCTAGTGTAGCAAAGGACCTTGAGTCTATGTCATCTGAGGAAGATTTGAAGGAAATGGGGATGTTTAGTCTAGAAAATAAAAGACTTGGGGGGTAAAGAGTGGGTGAACCTGATAGTTGTCTTTAAGTATTTGAAAGAATATGTGGAAGAGGATCTTGTTCCATTTGACCAGAGAAGGCAGAACTAGGAGCAATAGATGAAAGTGGAAAAGAGATACATTTAGGCCTGATGTCAGGAAAAGCTTCTAATAATGATAATTTTCCAAAGTGGAATGGGATGGCTGGAGAGGTACTGGGTTTCCCCTCCTTGGTGGCCTTGAAGCTGAGACTACAACAATTACGGCCAGCGATGTTATAGTTGAAAGTTCTTTTATTTATGGGTTGGACTAGAAGGCTGCTAAGTCCTTGTCTCCCTCCCAAATTCTGTGATGCTATGGATTCCTGGCTCTGCCATTTTATAGCTATGTGACCTTGCTGTTTGTGACACAGCAAATTATTAAACCTAGCTATAAAATCAAGAGATTGGTTTAGATCAGTGATTCTGAAACTTTTTTTTAACTGTTCAAACTCCTTTTCACCAGGCCTTACATGATGGTAATTGTATTATTCATAACCAGTGAGTGACAAAACACACGAGGACAAACTACTCAGTAATAGTTTGTGTGAATTTTCGTTTTATTAATTGGAGGCAGCTAGGTGGCAAAGTAGACAGAGCCCTGTGCCTGAAATCAGGAAGATGAGTTCAAATACAGCTTCAGATACTTTATAGTTGTATGACCCTGAGCAAGTCACAGGTTGTCTACCTCAGTTTCCTCATCTAAAATGAGGATAATAATCACATCCTTTCAGGCAATACCCCTAGTGTGAAGAAAACAGAGTTGTGCTAACTCTCAACATCTTGAGAGTTACTTTTCTCTGAGGATCCTTGTAAGAATCAAATGAAATCATATTTGTAAAGCACTTAGCATAGTGCCTGGCTCATAGTGGACACTTCGTTCATGCTTGTTTCCTTTCTTAATTACAATGGAACACACACACACACATGTATTTGAAAAGGTCATAGAACATATATTGAAGAGCCATAATTTGTTCAATATACAGAGGGTACCTTTGCTCATTTATTAAATTAGGTTGTAATATATTTTGCAGGAGGTGCATGAGGATCAAAATGTCAAGGTTTAATATGTCTGTGCATTCCCATATCCCTACTAATAACTTCCTGGTCCACAGGTTATGAACTACTGCATTAAAAGTCTCTGAGGTGTTTCAAAGCAAGAGATGAAGAGAGCATAAGGGACTCAGACCTCAGAAAAGTGAAGTGACTTTTCCAGGGTGACACATTTTATAAATAATAGGGATAGGAATTGAGCTCAGGTCACTAGACTTCAGATCCAGTCTCCTTTCCACCTTTACCTGCTCCCTCCCATCTAGCTCCAGCATTAGGATAGCCAGAATCTCCTGGGTTTTCATTCCTACTTCTACTAACTACATTTATGACCATTGGTGAATCACTCCCTTTATCTGAAACTCATTTTTCTCATCTGTAAAAGGAGGAATTTCTGATACGAAAACTCCACAACCATGTTTTCTTTATTCCAGGATGTGACCTCCCTTTTGAAATCTCAGAAGTCCTTGGGACAATATTTAAAAAACAACTCACCGGGCCAATGGCACCACTAAATCAGGAATGTGCCAAGAGAAAAATGGAGAGATCTGAGCCAGTTATTTAGTTTGTCTACAAATCAGAGGCATAATAAACTTTCTCACTTTTAACATCTATTGCAATGATGACTATAAACAATGTGCAATTCTAAAAACTAATTAAACAGCCAGCCTAAATCACAAAAAAAAGCAAATTGAATTTTAAGTAACATTTACTTGTGCAGAGGGTGGGGGTAGGTTAGGCAGGGGGCACTTCCTTTTCCAGGAGAGAAGCCCACTCAGACTTTGTCACTTCTGAAATTCTAGCCAAGCTGTGATTTGTTTCCTTTGTTTCTATTGTTTCCCTCTTAGTTGTGTCAGCCTGCAGCACTATGTTCTGGAGAGCTGGGTCCTTTAAATAAGACCTTCTGTGAGACTATGCATATAGAAGGAACTCAGCAAATGCGCTTTGATCCTCATCACTAT
This sequence comes from Notamacropus eugenii, assembly GCF_028372415.1. Taxonomy (NCBI): domain Eukaryota; kingdom Metazoa; phylum Chordata; class Mammalia; order Diprotodontia; family Macropodidae; genus Notamacropus; species Notamacropus eugenii. The sequence goes on along the minus strand of NC_092875.1, from coordinate 339,062,354 downwards.
CATTGTGCTTTTGTGTCTTTTCTCACCCTTCCCCATTTGATTAAAATGGACTCTTCTATTTTATCTATCCATCCTTTTACAGCCAATGGAAAGCCTTCCACCTCCACAAAGGCATCTCTTAATATGCCAGCCCACAATCACCTCTCCCAACCGTGACCTACATGTCATTGCTTTTTTAATAACTAAATTGTATGCTCCTTGTGGTCAAACACTTTGATTTGCTTCTTTGTTTTCCCTACAGGACCTTACATAAGGTTATACTAACAGTAGGTATAGTCAATATCTCTCATTTGTCATTTCTATCTCTCACATTATTATTATTATTAAACATGTCTCACATCTATTCAATTCTCACTACTCACAAAGTCAGCGCCTTAGTTAGGCTCTCATCAACTCTCATCTGAACTAACCCAAGGACCTCCTAACTAGCCTCCCTGCTTTAAGTCTTTCCTCACTCCAGTCCCTCCTTTCTACAGCTGCTAAAAAGCATATTTCTTCATCATGGTATAACAGCAAGCAAAGTAGGATCTTTGCTGTTTTTCTGGATTGAGTTTTAACCAATCGGATGTGTGCATATGGGCTCTAGCCAATCAGATATGTACGTATGAGTTCTAGCCAATCAGATACTGAATAGAATTGTACATAAAGAGAGAGCTGGTGTTAAGAAAGCAGACATGAAGAGAGTCAGCATTGAAGGGGTGAGCCTGTGTAGAGAAGAGGAGAGTTGAGAGGAGGACTGAGAGCTGGGAGACCTCTGAAGGCAGAGACTTGCTGAAGGAGGCTCTGAACAGAGCTGTAGGGCAGAAAGGCTCCCATGAGGCTTAGCCCCTTTTGAGAGCTATTAAAGTGAACTGAGCTGTTAACACAGAGACTTTGGAGGTGAATTGAGATGATGGCACTGGTTGTGTGTGTTAATACTGTTGTTGGCCTGTTGAACTTTGTTTTCCCAGAGGCAGAAGCTGTGAAGTGGAGCAGAACCCATGAGCTGAGACATGAAGGAGGAGGGGAGAGCCACCCATGTGTGAATCCAAGTGAGAACCAGGAGTGGTCAGCCTGTAGAGGAAGAGTCATGGGACTTGGAAGGCAACCTGAGTTAAGATGAAAGAGCATGTTACTTGGACACTTGGTATCAAGTACAGAGATTGTTCTTACTGTGACCTAGAGGTGGATAGTGTAGTATTTTGCAAAAGGACTTTACTTGGATACTTGGTATTAAGGATGTTGCTATTGTTATGAATATTATATATACATATATATATGTATATCAAATGATGTGTTTCTATTAAGGATGTTGCTATGATTGTTATGCCTTACATTATTGAACAATGTTTAGTTTATTATGGAATAAATAGAGTGCTCATTATACTATGTGATTAGATCCTTGAAATTGTTCACAGGAACGGTCCTTAGATATGTTGTTGTGAGTTGTCTAACACACAGGTTGGGTCTTGTTTCAATAAAGTCTATTGGCTTCCAATGGTTTCTATTCAATAAAGTCTAATGACTCCCTATTGCCTCTAGGATCAAATAGAAATGCTTCTGTTTGCCTCTTAAGGATCTTCACAAACTAGTAACAACTTATCTTTCCAGCCCTTCATGTATTCTGTGGTTCCGACAAACCAATTTTCTCTCTTTTCCTTACAAGCTCAATCTTTTCTCTCTATACCTATGCACTGACCAACCCCTATACCTGGAATGTCCTCTTTTTACACCACCACCACCACCTCAAATATTCCCTCTTTTATTTGAAGATATGGTTAAGCATTATTTTCTAAATGAAGACTCTCCTGATCGCTATACCTTTTCTCTTTAGCTTTTTTTTTATTTAACCACTTTTTCTCTCCTTTGCATTTACTTTAAATACACTTTTATATAAGTGTTGTTTCCTGGAGAGAAGGTAAGTTTGCTGAAAGTAAGGACTATCTTGAGCTTTTGTCCTTGTTTTGTTTTTTTGTCTTTCTATCCACAGAGTCTATCACACAGCAATTAATAATCAATTATCACAATAATTGCTTGTTTATTAAATGATGAACTTTAGGCTTATGAGAGTCAGCCAGAAACCTGGTTTTGGATTCTGACTCTAAAATTTCTCATACAAATATCTTTTGAGAAAATATTTTTGAGAAAATCACAAAACTCTACTGACAGGGTCAACTATAAACTGATGTTACATAATTTCAATTGGGTTCTCAGCAAGGTGATTCTTTTACACCTCCCTAATTTTCCAAATCTTTTCATCTTTTCTCAAAACTTCCATAGCTCTCTCTTGTCTCATCCCACCCCTAATCCCCATCACATGAAAACTTTGCTTCATATTTTACTGAAAATATTGAGGTCATTTGCCAAGATTTTCCTCTTTTTCCTCATATCATATTCCTCATGTATCTTTTGCTTTGCCCCATGTCAGATGAAGAGGAAGCCCAATCCTTGCCAAGACAAGCTCCCATATATGCACTAATGATTCCACTTTATCTTGTCCTCCAGCAGATTACCCCCCTATCATTCCCCGATCTCACTTATCTTTAATTTCTCATTGTCTACTTGCCACATCCCTACTTCTTAAAAGCACATCCATGTCTTCTTCATCATCAGAAAAAAAACTCACTTGATTCATCCATCCTTGTTACCTACTATCCCGTATTTCTGCTCCCTTCTGTGTCTAAACCCTTTGAGAAGGCTGTCTACAATAGATGCCCCCATTTCCTTTCCCCTCACTCCTTTCTTAACTCTCGACTTTTTGGCTTCAAACCTCATCAGTCACCTGAAATAGCCTGCTCAAAAGTTATCAGTGATTTCCTAACTGCCAAATCTAATCGCTGTTTTTCTCAGTCTTCATCTTCTTGACTGTTTGCAGCCATTTACCCTGTTTATCATCCTCTTTTCTTGATACTTCCTTCTCTCTGGGTTTTCAGGACTCTGCCCTCTCTTGATTCTCTTCCTGATCCTTCTCATCTCTTTGCTGCATTTTTAACTAGGTAATGCCTATTAAATGTGATGAACCTAGAAGGCTCTGTCTTGGACTCTCTTCTCACTCTATATCATTTGGCTTGGTGATCTTATCACCTCCCATGGACTCAATTATTTTATTCTGTCTTTTTAAATGAAATTTATTTATTTTTAGTTTTCAACATTCACTTTTATAAGATTTTCATTTATTTTCTTTCTGTAAATGAGTCTCATATCTATTTATCCAGCCCTAACTTATCTCAGGACCTCCACTCTCCCATCTCCAATTATTGTTAGCCATCTCACACTGGATATTCACAGGCATCTAAAATTCAGGCTTTCCAAAACTGAACTAATTCTCTTTTCCCTAAAACTTTCCCATATTCCTAACTTCCCTATTACTGGCAAGAGTGCCATCATACTTACAGTCAACCAGACTCATAATATAGGTCTCATCCTAAACTCCTCATTTTCTCTCAACTCCCTTTTCCAATTAGTTGCCAAGTACTATAGATTCTACCTTTGCAACATCTCTAATGTACAATCCTCTTTCTTCTCTGATGCCCCTACCAACCTCATGCATACCTCATCACTTCATGCTTGGACTTTTGCAATAGGCTTCTGATTGGTCAGACTGCCATAGGCATCTCCTGACTTGTCTATCTTCCACTCATTTATCAAAATGATCTTCCAAAAGCAAAGATCTGGACCATGTCACTCTTCTATTCCAGGGGCGAGTCATTTGTGGCCTGGAGGACAAACGTGGCCCTCTACATCATCAAATGTGACCCTTTGAATCCAAATTTCACAGAATTCTGTGCACTTGAGGACCTAGAAGGCCATATGTAGCCTCAAGTCTGCAGCTTCCCCACCCCTGCTCTATTGAATGAATTGCAGTGACTCCCAGTTCCTCCAAGATCAAATATAAAATCCTCTGCTTGGATTTAAAAATATTTTATAACTTGTTTCCTTTCTATCTTTCCACACTTCTTACACCCCATTCCTCTCTACATATTCTTTAATCCAGGAACATTGAATTCCTTGCTGTTCTTCTATCATAAGGCACTCTATTTCTAGACTCACTGCCTTTTTACTGGCTTTTCCCCATGACTGGATTTTTCCCCTTCCTTGTCTCCCCTTCCTTGTCATCTCTGGCCTCTTTCACTTCTTAGCTAAAATCTCATCTGCTTCAAGAAGCCTTTCTCAGTCTCCGGCATCTAGTTTATTTGGGCCTAGTTGTTTGCATAATGTCACCACTACATAGAGAACTCCTTGAGAGAAGGGGACTGTTTTTGTCTTTCTTTGTGTCCCCAGCGCTCCACACAGTGCCTGGTACATAGTAGGTGCTTGATAAATGTTTACTAAATTGATGACTTGATTGGATTTAGGAATAAATTCTTAAATTCATCTGAATCTCAGTTTCCTTATCTGTAAAATTGGTTTAATATTTAAATTCCCTACTTCACAGTGTTTCGGTGAGGAAGTTAATTTGGGAAACTTCAAGGACTATAGAATGTTGAGTTATAATCAAAACATATTCATGCAGCACTGAATTTTGAGTAGAATTTTAAGTAGACTTTGTCAGGTTCTAGGCATAGTGGACTTTGCCAAGCCAGACTGGATTGTTTGGACACCTACAATCTAGGACTTGCATACATTAGTCACTCAAAAATATTTTTGACTGATTGAGGTGGACAAGAAAAGAGACATAAAATTATGTCTATATGGCATTAAATTTTTTTAAAATGAATTCAGTCCCCACTTTTAATAAAAATATTCCGATGTTTTGACATTTATAACAACAGCACTTGGAAGGTTCTCTAAGAACTTTCCCATGTATTGTATATCATCTGATTCTGTGAGATAGATAAAGCAGATACAGAGGAGATAAGTGATTTTTGACAAGGTCACATATTTAGTTCCAGAAAGAGCTCAGACTAAATTGAGGTCTCTTGATTCCTGACCTAAACCTCTTTCCATATCACCAAATGAGAACATCTGTAAGACTGGTGAGATTATGTGAGATCACATGACCTTTGTGTGCCATATTGGTACTTTAGGAAACTATACCTGAAGAAAAAGAGTCAAATATGTAGGTGTAATATTGAGTATCCTGGTTCCCCCTGTGTCTGAAGGTCCAGTCTGTTACCTTTCACCCCTGCCCCATGGTTTTCTTGTACCCTTATGGGGGGTTGGGATGTCTAGGCATTCTGCAAATGGTTCCAGTTTCCTCTAATCAATTTTAGGGTATGGTTCCTAGCATACCACTTCCATCTAGTCACTAGTAGTTGGATTAGTTTTTACAAATGAATATCTACTTCAAAAGGTATAATCACAAATATACAGATTTACTCCCAATACATGGGAGGCTTAATTTCCACCCCAGCCTCTTTTATCACTCCAGTCTTTGGGGAGAGGGAGTTAGATTATAGTTTAACTGAGTTCCTATGCAGCACAATCCCAGTTCCATGTCCAATATTCCTCCCTTCCTCTCCCCACCCAAAACTTGAGTGCCAGCCACCCTGGGTTCTTAGGCTCCCTCTGCCAGGCTGGCTGTAACATCCCACCTGGAGTATTAGATTCAATATTGCCATCACTCAACTCCTAGGTCTTGTGGGGATTCTACCACCTGCCATTAGAAACTGAGGGCAAAACAAATGGAATAGAACAGCAACACCCCCAGGCCCATTTCTCAGAGCTAAAAAGAGATAAGCGAGGGGATGGTATTATCCTCCACTTTTAGGTTTAATTCAGGTTGCCCACATGTGGGTGAAATGTGTGTGATCTGTATCTTCTGGACACAGTAGGAAAAAACATGCAGGAAAAGAGAGAGATGGTCCAGGATTGGCTAGTTCTAAAGACACAGACTATTTTAGTTACACAACCCATCAGAGGAGGCTACATCCACCTTTGGTAGAAGAACACAAGATGTGTAGTGCCTTCATGATAGGAAAATCTGAGCATGCCCAGGGCAAGCCCCTTATATAACTAACAGGTGTGTGGAAGGATATATTTCGATAATATGCAAAAGAGTCCATTTCACTCTCTCCCTCATTCTACACTAATTTCTCCCTTAGTTGATCATATCTTGGATTTAAATTTGTAACTATACTGTCTGGTGCTAGATTGTTGATAATCTTTTCTTTTTCTCCAATTGTATCGTGCAAATCTATTTCTCTTAACTATCCTGTATACTTGAAATAAGAGCAGCAATCATAATGATAATGAAGATGCTAATAGTAACAGAAGTACCAATAATAATAGTAATAATATGTCTACAAATGAGAGGAGTTGGACTAAAGCATCTTATTAACTTGTTGATGATTATGGAAGACATCTAGCTATATAGACCCAATTAAAACAAAATCACTCCTTCATCTCAGAATTTTTCTCCCATGATATTAAAATGATATTCAGATTTAATAAATCTAAAATTCATAAGGTATGCCAAAGCAAGATAGAGAAAAAAAGCTTTGAGATTAAATCCTGAGGTCACACTGAATCAAGCAATCAAGGCAATATCTAAAAATACTTTGGTCTCCTCCAGGAAAGATAAAGGCATCCCTGAGAAGACTGGAGCTATATACATTGAAATTCAGTTTTGCATTTTTGTTTTGTTATTCTGAACTTGATAAATATCCATAAACATGAATATTTCCATATACAAATAACAGAAAAAAAAGATTGTATGTGAACCTATGAATCTCTATGACACCCAGTTTTTAAAAATTATAATAAATTTAACATATTAGATCTAAATCTGTCTTACCTGCCTATGTCTCCCTCTGGATGTCCTTCTATTCCTGTTCCTGGAACAGAGTAGACACTTAATAAATGTTTGTTGATTGATTGGTAGATACTTTTTTTGGTGATATCATTCTCAGTTTCTATCTCCACCCCCCTCACCCCTTGCCAAAAATCCTCCCTTGTAACAAGTAAACACAGTCAGACAAAATAAACCCATGTATCAGTCATGGCTGAAAATATGTACAAATTCTGCATTTTAAACCTATTACTTCTTTGTCAAGAGGTGGGCAACGTACTTTATTATTAGTCTTCCGGAGACATGGTTAGTCATAGAATAGATTAGAGCACTTAAGTTGTTCTAAGTTGTGTATGTTTAGACTGTGGTAATCATTATGTCAGTATTTCACCTCACACTGCATCAGTTCATACAATTTTTCTCAGGTTTCTCTGACTTTATCCCTTTCATCATTTCATGTAGTATAATAACATTTCATTACATTTGTACACCATATACAAATTGAGAATGTTGAACCATTCCCAGTTGATGAGAGACCTTTTAGCTTTTCAATTCTTGGTTATTATGAAAAGTGTTGCTATAAATATTTTGATCCTTTGATATGCACAGTCTGGTCACTTTAAGGATATAATTCTGAAATGTTTTCCAGAATTGTTAGATCAGTTCACAGCTCAACAGGGGAAAATACTTTTTAAAGCTATTGTTGCTATCCAAGCATATCTGACTCTTTTGTGATACTATATGGGGTTTTCTTGGCAAAGATGCTGGAATAGTTTGACTTTTCTTTCTCCAGTAGATTGAGGCAAAAAGAGGTCAAGTGACTTGTCCAGGGTCATACAATTGGTGAGTTTCTGAGGTTGGATCTGAACTCAGGTCTTCCTGACTCCAGGCACAGTGCTTTCTATCCACTGAGCCACCTACCTGCCTTCTTTAAAGCTATTAGCACCTTGTAATACCATTTTTGGCGCAGTTAAGTGGTGCAGTGGATAGAGCACTGAGTCTGGAGTCAAAAAGACTTGGGCAAGTCACAACTCTGTTTGTCTCAGTTCCTCATCTGTAAAATGAGCTGAAGGCGGAAATGGCAAACCCCTCCAACATCTTTGCAAAGAAAACCCAAAATGGAATCACAAAGAGTCAAACATGACAGAAATAACAAAGCAGCAACAACAACGCCAATCTTTATCTTTACTTTCAGAACTATAAAATAAATCAAAATAGATTTGGAAATTATTCTAACAGAAAACCTGTAATGCACATATGCATGAACATATGTATGTATATAGATAGCCATATAGTAGACATATATACGCACGTACAACTATGTATGTGTGTATGTATACACATACATACATATATACATACACACACATATATACATAAGTATATACTGGATTTCTCTCTCCCAGGCCAGAAGTTAAGGGACTACTCTTGAGACTAGTCCTACTACTGACTGGCACATGAACTTTGACCTGCTGTTTTCAACCTGGGCAGATTCAACCTTCCTAAGCAACCTGATGATCTCTTGCTCATATGGGCTCATATACTGAAGCTAAACTTAGTGTTTACAACCAGCAGGCATAGCCCACTATAGCTCAGAATTCCTGATTTCAAAAGATCTGTCAGTCTCAGCTTTCTCAGGAGCTGGGATTACAGGTGTATACCAGCAGACATGGCAAAACCTGTTTAATATTAATAAAACATAGATCTGTCACCCTAAGGCATAAAAGATTAACACTCCCTTGGCAAAAAGAGAGGAAGAGAATTGATAGACATCAAAGTTACATGATAAATAGGTTAAAAACTTACAGAAATACTTTTGAAATAAGCAAACACTACTGAACAATAATAAAGAATGATAATAGGTATTCGCTAACTCACCTTTGGATATGTCAAATGTAACTGAAAATGGTTCATTTCAAGATAGAGCCTATGAAGCAAAGATCTGCCCCCCCCCCAACAGAAAAATTGTCAGTTCAAAAAGCATCTATTACATGTCAGACACTTGTTAAGTCCTGGGGATGCAAAGAAAGGTCAAAACATAACCCGTTCTCTCAAGGAACTTACAATCTAATGGGGGACAAATATGTAAACAACTCTGTACATATAAGATATGCAGGGGAGTTGGAAGGTGATATCAGAGGGAAGACATTTGCATTAAGAAGGACCCAGAAAATCTTTTTGCGGAAAGCAGGATTTTGATATTGTTATTGAGGGAAATTGAGAAAGTTAGGAGATGGAAATTAGGAGGGAGAGCATTCCAGGCATGGGGAAGAAATGTGAAAAATTTTGGATTTAGGAGATAGAGGTCTTGTGTAAGACATGAGGCCAGCTTTACTGGATCATGGAGAACATGGAGGAAAGTCAAATATGAGAAGACTGGAAAGGTACAAAAGGGTCAGGTTAGAAGGACTATATTTGATCCTGTAAGTCATAAGGAGCCACTGGAATATACTGAATAGGCGTGTTGACGAGTGAGAGATGGACTTTAGGAAGATTCCTTTGGTAACTAAGGAGAGGACAGACTGCAGCAAAGAGAGACCCCGAGGCAGGGATGTCAACTAAGCTTGCACATACTCTCAACCAATAATATGTCATCAAAGACACATGGCACAAAACACATGAGTCAATGCTACAACGTATTATAGAAGAATTGTCTTTCAGGAACCTGGAATTAACGATTGATATAGATCTCCAGAAATATTGGAGACTATAGAATACCTCTCTGCCAACCGTCAGAATTAGCATCAAGCAAATGCCTCCCAAGACATGCCCTAGTGGTTAGACGGAGAAGTTTGCCCCCTTTTATGAACTGACAGATGGCAAATCACCATATTACAAATAGAGACCTCAAGGTATCTTGGAGAAGATGAATAATAAACTGCTCTGAAACTAGGCCATTAATGGTGACCAAACATGTTCCTACAGTTGCCCAGAATTGATTGATAAAAACAAAACAAAAAACAACAGTCTTCAGAATAATTTTTTAGATTGATGTCACCAACCTAAACACCCATAATCTATAAGCAACATGGACAAAAAGCTTTTAAGGTGTTGAGACCTGGCAAAGGAAATCAAAATCCCTGTTGTCTGGTAGTAGCTGTACTAAGGATGATTTCAGCAAGCTTATATCCTGAAACTTTTATTCGGATACAAAAAAAGCAGTAATATTATTCACCTGTGCACCTTTGAAAAAGGTGAGAATGAGATAATAATAACTGATAGTTGTCTGTAAGGTTTAAGAAGCATTTTACATACATTAACTCCTATTTTAGGATATATGAAAGGATCCTATGTCCACATAGGCAAAGATATTATGATTTCTCCTGGCCCAGAACTGGTATATGATGGACACTTATTTAAAATCTTCTGAATCAGAAGAATGAATTAATCACTACCCTCACTTGGATGCCCCTGTGTCCATTAGCAGCAATCCCTGAGGAGATGTAGGGTAGGGCAATAGAAGAGGATTTGAAAGATGACTATGAGAGAGAGAGAGGGAGAGAGGGAGAGAGGGAGAGAGAGAGAGAGAGAGAGAGAGAGAGAGAGAGAGAGAGAGGAAGGGAGGGAGAAAGGAGGGAGGGAGGGAAAGGGAGGGAGGGAGGGAAAGGGAAGAGAGGGAGAGACGGAGAGAGGGAGAGGGAGGGAGGAACAAAGAGAAGGAGGGAGGGAGAGAGAGACCAGAAGAAAAGGGGATAGAAGAAGGGAAGAGAAGAGAAGAGAACTCCAGATAGGGAGAAGAGCATAGCTTTTTCAGTAGTCAGACTTTATTCTAGAGTCAATAGAAAGGAAAGAAAATTAACATGGCTTGACCTATATCATAGGAATATTAATGGGGCAGCTCTGTGACTGGAGGATGGATTGACCAGAGTAGATACTGTAAACAGAGAGAATGATGAAAAGACAAGTAGGGCATATAGATATGGAGATAGAAAGGACCTCAGAAACCAACTAATTCAACCCCCTCATTTTATAGATGAGGAAATTGAGGTTTCTGTTGGTTAAATGACTGACCCAAGGCCACACAGCTGGTAAACACTCGAACCCCTATCATCTAATGCTGGTGCCTGCGGACATGTTCAACATATTGTTCTAGCTCACCTTTCTTTTTCTTTTTCTTTTTTAGACTCCTTAGTATACATTTTACTGAAGTTGTCTTGAACAGCTAATAGCAGGGAAATAGATATAGATCAGGTCAACAAACATTTATGGAGGTCACATTGTGTGGTCAGCACTGGGATAGGGGGCTTTCGGGCAGAAAGTAAGGAAAAGCACAGTTCCTGTCTTCAGGGAGCTAATGGTCTAGTTTTGGTGACAGGCTTCAGACATGTGAAATAATCAGAGAACAATACAGGGAAATACATAATCTTGATTGAATTGTATGGTTCAAACTGTGAATGAAGTATGAGTTGAGAAGTAGGAGAGATCAAGGAAATCTGGAGTAGTTAGGAAAGCATTTGATATGTTGGAGTGAATATTGGGTGTTGTTTAGAGATACTGTATTCAGATCCTGACTCCACTACTTAATACCTCTGTAAGTAGAATTATAGAGCTGGAGGCAAAGGAACGTGTCGAAGATAGCATCAATGGATTCCCAGAGCTGACTGTTGAACATTCAGAGTTAAACCTCAACTGTTTCCCAGAACTGATTGTTAAATATTCAGTTAGCATTTTATACCTCTGAAATCTGAAAACTACAAATGACGACTTGATATTGTTTTGTTGGTTGCCTGGACAATTTGTATTGAACTCATATAGAAACGTATCTTTGCTAGTTGCATATTGACTTAGAACCGCAAATTAAAATTACCTATTTTGCATTATATTTTTAAATTTATTTTGTTAAATATTTTCCAATTACATTTTAATGTAGTTCAGATTGCACCAAAGGGTTTGGAAGGCTACATGGTGCCAGAAGGCCCAGAACTTGCCACCTCTGATTTCGATTTAAGAAGGTGTTGGAGAAAATGTTAATGATTCAGATTAAACTTAAAAGTGTGTTTTGGGTACTTTTTTTTTTCTGGAGAGATCCTTATTAAACATTTACTAGCACACACATGCCTTGTGTCTGATGAAGACAGGGGTGTGTCAGTAAATGTTTACTCTCTCTCCAGGAAAAAACATGTACTCATGACATACTTTTAAATTTAATACGCATTATTAACACTTTCTTAAGATTAGATAATCAACAAAGCAGTAAATACTGCCCTGATTTATAGCTTTCAGATTTCTGAAGTGTGAAAGTTCCCAGTGAAAATTTAGCAATGGTTATTGGTTTGGAGCTGGCTCCAATATACCTTGACCTCAGAGGCTAGTTCGTACAACTCTTTCATTTTACAAATGAGGAAACTGAGGCCCAGAGAGGGCCTCTCTGACTTGTCTAAGATCACACAGGTAGCAAGCATTGGAAGTAGAATCTGAGTCAAATGTCCTAACTCCAGAGTCAGTGTTCTTTTCACTTTTATCTTAAGCAAATCACTTAATATTTTGAGGCCTCCGTTTCCTAATCAATCAAATGAGTGGGTTAGGCTGGATGGCTTCTAAATTTAGGATCCAACATAAATTCACAGAGGAAGCAGGATTTCAAATTTGTAGGATGGAAAGGTTTCAGAAGTTAGGGAGAATGGAGGAATGAGAACAACTATGACAGCAGTTCGTTCAATAACAATGACCTCTGAACTTAAAAATAGATGGCTAAGAGCTTGTACCATTATGGAGATACAAGTAAATTCGAGGCAAATCACTTGCCTATACACTGTGTTCCTCTTTTCTTCTTTTTGGACAAGACTCTGGCCCCTGGAGCAAGTCAGGTAGAGGAGGTTTGGGCCAGACCTAGCCCCATGGACTGGGAGACTAGATGTGACTGAGAGTTATTTAGTATTCCTGAGACATAGCAAACAGCCTGCCTTTCAGAGGCTCTTTACAACCATTAATTAGCTAATCCCCAGGACTCCCTGTCAGGGTCAGGGCTATTAGCTTGCCTGCTTTACAGATGAGGAAATTTAGGCAAAGAGAGGTCAAGTTATTTGCTTGGCATGACACCCCCTGGAGACTCTGTGGGCATTAGCAGCCGGTTAACCAGCAGGATCAGTGATCAAAGCTCCTTCTGACCTGCCTCACTCTGCCTATCTCACAATGGCCTGATGGGAGCCTTTGTTCTCAGGGGCCAGACTCTGGGGATTGTTTGATTCCCTTTTCATCCACTAATTCTCCTCGATACAAACCTGGGAATTGATAGAAGATACTATATAGCTATCAACATATGAACAGGGGTTCTTAACCTGGTGTCTGTGAAATTAAAAATAAAAAGATTTTGAAAACTGTATTTGAACACCATTGGTTTCCTTTGTAATCCTATGTATTTTATTTTATGCATTTAAAAACATTATTTCAAAAAGGACATCCATAGGCTTCAATAGACTGCCAAAGGGGTCAAGGACACAAATAGAGCTTTAGGAATATTTTACTAGCTCTCCCCACTTGCTTTCCTAATTCATTTAACTACCTTCCCCATCTCCTTGCCTAAATTAATTCCCTCACCTTCCATCCACAACTGAACTATATACTCACTTAATGAACTCTCCACAAACCAACCTACTTCCCTGCCAATTCACTTCCCCCCTAAAGAATATTTATTTTAAAAGCATGTATTTATTACCTTTCCCTCCTGCCTCCCCAACTAAACAATAAAAAAGAAAACCTTTATAACAAATGTGCCCTACCAGTTCCCTTGTATTCAAACCCACCACTTTTTCATTTCCTATCTCTCATTTATGTCCCTAAAATTGTGAGCACATCCATTAATCCCTGCCTTCTTTTGTCCCCACTCTTTGCCTCTCCTCCTTCCCCCCAACAACCTTGGCTCCTCATTCAGTGTCTCCAAATTGAAAAGGACCTCTGAGGCCATCTAATTCAATGATACCTAAATGAACAGGAATCTGTTCTGAACTTTACTGATTAATACTTATCCAGACTCTAATGCTTCTAGTCAAGGGGAGTCCATGACCTCCCAAGGTGGGTCATTCCAATTGTGGACAGGTCTACTTGTTACAGAGTTTTTCCCTTCATCAAATTGAAATCTGCCTCCCTACAATTTCTATTTATTGCTCCTAGTTCTCTGCTCTAGGGCCCAAGCAGAATGAGACTAATCCCTCTTCTATATGATGGCTCTTCATTAAGACAGTAGTCTTTTTCTCCCTAAGTTGTCACCTCTGTAACATAAACATCCTTAGTTCCTTCAACCGTTCCTTCAGCATCTATCCAGAGATCCTACCAGACTTAACAGAATCATAGAATCTCAGAAGCAACCTCTTCTGCTTTCCTTGTTTCCCATTTCTTCCTTCCTCTTCTATTTTTCCCTGGCTTTCTATCTCTTCTATTGCCTTCCTTCTCTAGGAAGTTTCTTACCTTCACTGCTTTCAAACATCTTGTGATATTCATTTTGACCCCTTTGCTTGCTTGTCTAACCAAACATTAACTGGGGTGTGATTTTCTTAATATTGTATAGATACTTATTCAGTTTGTGGTCTTAGAGTGACTTTTAGTTTTACAATGAAAACAGGTTCCTCCACAATTGGATGTATGTATGATACATGACAGTCTAGTTAGACAGAACTGCAACCAGTTGAATTATAATACCCAAAAAGTAGTCACTAATGGGCCATTTTCAGATTGGAGGGAGGTCTCTAGTAGAGTAGTCCAGGCATCAGACTTTGGATTTGTGTTATTCAACACTTTTATCAGTTACTTCAGTGAAGGTATAAATGCTATACTTATCAAAATTTTTGAAGACAGAAGACTGGGAATACCCGAGTTGAGACATTAGATAGCAGGTAGTATGGTTCAGTAGAAAGTGTGTTTAATTTGCCATCAAAGAATCTGGGTTCAAATCCCAGTTCTTCTACTTTGTAATTTTGTGACTTTAAGCAAGTCACAAATCTCTTTAACCCTCCTGGGCTTCAGTTTCCTCACCTGTAAAATTAAGGAATTCAACTAGATGGTCTTTAAAATTCTTTTAGTTCCAAATCTATGATCCTAGATTATATTCAGAATCCAAAATGATTTCTATGGGCTAGAATGATGTCCTGATTCTCTCTCCCTCTGCCTTTCCCTGTCTCTTGGTCTCTATGTCTGTCTGTTTCCATATGTATGCTTTAGGACAATGGAAATGCAAAGCTTATGTAAGAATATGCAGTCTAGTAACAAGATATATCGTGAATATTTCTTTCAACAATTCAATAACGATTTATGAAGTAGTCAATTTACAAGGCTCCTATGCAGGAATTCTTAATTTTTGTGTGGACCCTTTCATCAGTCTATTGAAACCTATTGAATCTTTCTTAAAATAATGGTTTTAAATGAATAAAATAAAATACAAGAGAAACCAATTATATTGAAATACAGGAATCTATATCAATATATCTGTATTTATATGTTTATATGTGTTTGTGTGTGTGTGTGTTGTATTACACCCAAGATGAAGAACCCCTGCTCTAGAATGATAAAGGCAAAAAAAAAACAAAACAGGCCCTGCCATCAAGGAGCTTACATTCTGTTCGATGTAAATGGCTACACTATAAGAATATATGATGATAATGAGAGGAAACTAAGTTTCAGGGTTATAAGTGACTTGCCCTTGATTACATGACTATTAGTATCATGAAGCAGGACTCAAGTCTTCTGACTCCAAACCCAGCATTGCTTCTCTATACTTTAGGACTTCTCTTAATAGATTAAATTGACAATTTTACTTTTAATTTTATTATTTATGTACTTAATTGATACCTAATTCTTCATAAAGAGTTGTTAACATGCTCAAGAGACTATGATTAAAAAAAAAATGAGGGAGGGGAAGATCAAACAGGAAAACATTCATCACTTTGTCACATTGGCAAACAGAAAAAAAAATTATATCAATTTGTAATGGGGTCAGTTCAGGTAAAGTGGTTAAGATAGTTATTGTAGGCCCGGCCAGAATTCCATTACCTGTCTGTTCCAAGACCCTGATGAGAGGGCAATCAATATTCAGAGTCTTTCACTTCATCTGTCTCGCTCTAGCTCTCTATCTCCGCCTGCTGCCTTTACTCCTGGTGGGCCCCCATACCCAGTGAAGCCAGGTTTTATTCTAGTGAACTTAGGTAACAATAGACATGATTGTCAGGCTCCCCGGGGCTGGCCAGGTTTTTATGAAATTAGACATATTTGTCTTGATGTTTAGGAGAGAACATGAAATTCAAATCTGTGTGTTTGGCATTCTGCAAGCTGGGTCTTTAATATTCAATGACATAACTTCATTGCAGTTTTGACAACACTATATAGAAGTTGTGCTCACCATTGAAAATTAAAGCCACTGAAAGCGTTGACAACAGCAAAATTGTGAATGCTTCCCAGCTCCTCAAGTGATTGCTATTCCAGTTTGTCTAGAAGTGCTTATTGTGTTTGTAATGCCGTCAGTTCCACTTAAAGAAGACTTGAAGTCAATGCCATACAGGTAAGTACCAAAGAAATCTCCATCTTCTTTCCTCTCTCCACTCTTTCCTCTCCTCTTCGAACAGTGCTTAGATAGAGAATGGTCTATCTGCATTTAGTCAAGGGGCTCCTGTTTCCCTAACTTGTGAGTCAATTGATTATATTCTCAAGGTTGAAGTTCCTGGAATGGTTGGACTTTCTTATTATTTTCTCCTCAGGAGAACAGCAAGGCAAGTCTGCTGCTATAGGGAAAATTTCTGAGCAAAAACAAAACAAAACAAAACACAGAGGAAAGAGTACTGGATTTGGGATCTTAAAACATGGGCCTGAATTGCTGGTCTTCTCTTTAGTATCCAGGGGAGCTCAGATAAGTTCTTTAAAATCTCTGCAATTCAATTTCCTGTCTCTAAAATGGGGGGTTGGGCTAAATGACTCCAAAGAGTCTTTTCAATTATAAATCTATGATCTGATTAATCCTATTGTATATATAAAACACCTCCTTTGTTGGGAATGGAGGAAGGGATAAGGTGTAAGGACAGAATTATAAACTGTCTATAATTTGCTGTTACAATTTGAAGCAGACAATTCATTCTCAGCAGGTCAGGGTAAAGGATTTGCATGAGCAATTTTCAAAAGATGAAATATAAACTATCAACAGCCATATGAAAATCTGTTCTGAATCACTAATAATAAGGGAGAGGGATTTGGGTTTGTGATCTCAGGAGCATAGAGAACTCCCAGGGGAAATCACTTCCTTTACCAAAGCAGGTCAGTAATTTCTCTGCTACTTGTAATATTATTAAAGAGTTGCCTGGAGTACCGAGAGGCTAAGTGACTTGTCAAAGGTCACAAAGCCATTAGGTATTAGAAGTGGGACTTTCTGACCACTGCCACATGGATAACATAAAATAAAATAACTATGCTTTTTCCTCCTATGCTTCAAATAGGCAACATGGAAAAAAATTAAAAATATCTATTGAAAGAACTATGGAATAATAGGTACTTTAATGTACTGTTAGTATATCTGTGAACTAGAGTGATTATTTTGGAAAATAATATGGAATTTCACCAGAAAAGTCACTACATTGGACATACATTTTGGCTTCAGGGCATATGTCCTAAGGAGCTTGTGTAGAATTAAATTTTCAACAAAATAAGTGAAACAGAGGAATGATCTACACAATAACCATAATAACTTAAGGAAAACAACATGAAAAACATTAGAAATCATGGAAATCATGACCAATTTCAATTTTTAGAGGCCTGATTGAGGATTGAACATGCCACCCCATTATTGGTAGAGAGCTAATATACTGTGTCTATGAAAGAAACTATACTTTGTCATCTATGGTCCATCTATTTGTTCTGCTGTCCTTCTCCATTACCAAGGAGTATATTTTTGAGGAGTGGAAAGAGGAGGAGTCATTGGGAAATGATGATGATGTAAGAGAAAGAAAAAAGTATTCGTAAAATATGGGTTCAAAATAAATTTAAAATACTAAAATAACAGATATATACATAGGTTAATGTCATCAATCACTAACTTGAAAACATGTTAGGTCAAGCTATGTTTTTTGATGTGTTGAGGAATGTGATTAGTTCTATAGCAATTAAATTGAATGAAGCAAAGCAGAATCTTCCTGGTGGAATATTGATGACTTTGCATGCTTCATCTTCCTTGTCTGGAACGGATACCCTACCTGATCATCTTTGGTTATGAAGACATTAGGAAAAACAACTGGAACAAGACTAGAAATGGGAGTTAGGCTAAAGTGAAAGATAAGGTATTATGAACACATATTGGGCTTTGGAATATGCTGGGGATAAATTAAAGAATCATAGAACCCTTTGCATATACAAGGAATGCTAGGATGAAATGGATACTTCCCTTTATGGCCACAAATTTCTATATTACATTTCTAGAATATGAAAGTGAGTAATAAGGTAAACTAGAGATCTTAACACATGGAGGTAAATTATGCCTTAGGTATTTGTGACATTTGATGGAATTTGACACAAAACTAGCTATGGATATGGCAGTGTAGGAGCAATTCACAGTACAGCAGCCATAAATCTGCCAGCATAGTTCTCAATCACAAAATACAACAGACTCTCTACATGGAAGACAGAACCAAAACAATTATTCAAACACCAGAAAGGCAAATCCCAACACCAGAAAGCCAAATCCATCATAGCAACAAAGAAATTTGTTATAGCAATCAAGAAGTCTATATACATTATCAGGCCTTCCTACAAACAAACATTCACAATTTTGACTGCCTACTTCCTCTGTCCTTCCTAGCTCTGACTAGTTCTGACCGACTTCCTCTCAGCTCTACTCCCACTCTGCCTTTTCCTGTTCTGCTCTTCCTATTTCACCCATTAAGCAAACTCTTCCCACCACAGTTTCATGTGACTCGCTCATGTGACTTAGGCTTCCATGTGACTTAAGCAAGTGACATGGGCCTATTAATGGATGGGAAAGATCTTCCCATTTCATTAAAAATACATTCCATTAAAAATACCTTAACAATACTGGCAGGTCATAAATTAGGGATGAGGGACTGGACCTAGGATTTTGTTGGTACAGGGATCTCTTAAGCGAGGTAACTTTGAGTTGACTTATAAGGTAGCCTGTAGTCCCTTTTCATTGGTTAGCATCAGAAGACATTTCTTCATTGTCCCTAAAACTTTTTAAATTATCAGATTTTCACTATGGCAAATAAATATGTTATCATTTTCTCTGCTCTTAGCAAAGAGAACATTTTAGCAGGATTGTGAAAGGTTTAAATTTCTGTTATATCATAAATATCATCAAGATTTGGATTT
The DNA here is from genome assembly GCF_028372415.1 of Notamacropus eugenii. Classification (NCBI taxonomy): domain Eukaryota; kingdom Metazoa; phylum Chordata; class Mammalia; order Diprotodontia; family Macropodidae; genus Notamacropus; species Notamacropus eugenii. The sequence continues at coordinate 339,043,351 of NC_092875.1, read as the reverse complement.
ATTTCCCCATGTTGTCCATTTTTTCCTTCTGATTGGGTTGTCTGTAGAATAATCATGCCATAATATTACTTGTTTTCTTCCTCTGTTCTCATCCAAATAATGTCTACAATACTTCTAACTTTTGGTTCATAGATTACCTCACATGATATGTAAAGCTACTTCATTACCCATTTCATCCAATATATTCATTCTGAGTAATGTACAGCCTTCTGTGAGACAGCTGTGGCACAATGAGTAGAGAGTTATCCTTGGATGCAAACATATCTGTGTTCAACTCCCACTTCTGCCACACAATGCCAGTATCACCACGAAATCCAGCAAGACCTAGGTTCAAATCCCAACTATGTCACAATTGACTATGTCACTCTGGGTAAGTCATCTTAACCTTTCAGTAATCTAGGCTACTGGTGTCAAACTCAAAAAGAAACAGGAGCTAATAAAGCACACATAAAGGTCTCTAAAGGCCATGTTGACCAAGAAAACCACATTTTAATGTTATCTATGTTCTATTGCATTTTTATCGATTTTGTTAAATATTTCCTGATTACATTTTAATATGGTTAGGTTACGCTCAGACTGGGGAGAATTACCAGACATTTAACTCCCTCTCTGCTGTAGGCAACTTTTTAAGAATATAAGTTTCAGAGAAGTTGCTGATCTACATTTGTGGAGGATTTACCTCACTTAAGAACTCCCTCTACGAATGAAATCACAGGTCAGTTCTTATTCTCAAGCTCATGCCCTTCCATATCCATATCTAGCTGTATATCAAATCCCATTAAGCATCAGCAACATTCATAAGGTATAATTCACCTCCATGTGTTAAGATCTGTAGTTCACTTTGTTTATTATTCATATCCTGGGAATTTAAATATAGAAATTGTGGCCAAGAATTTTATTGTTGTTGTTCTTTTATATTGTCTTCTGTAAATTACTGATCTCTACACTATTATTCTTTTTCACCTGTCAAATTTGCTGCTCTCTGACAACTTACTGCATGAATGTTGGTAATATTTACCCTTCTTCCCCATTTTTAGTGTAATTGGGAGTGGAACATTCACAGAAAGCCAGGAAATAGCTTCCAAAGTGGAAGAGTAGGAACTGGTTTCCTAGAGAGCTTTGATGGTATATAATGAGAGCGAATTAAAGAGAATGGAACGTGCACAAGCTTTCTGTAATATTCCTGTCTGTTAACCACATGTAGGACAGCAATCTCTTTAGTTAAGGTTGTGGAACTAGAACTGGAGTCACTTTCAAAAGGCTAGAAGTACCTTGGTACTTCTGGCTTCTCTCTCAGTGGATTTCTACTCTTAGTTTGACTCCTTCACTGGTGACCAAGTCTGGTGAGAGATAATTCTACAAGGACTTTGGACCCTCTCCTGCTGAGGCACCATGAATATGGGCTTCTCCTTTCACTTCCTTGGCCTTTGTTCTTTTGCTAAAGTGCAAATTATTTTGTAAATTTCAACTTAGTGAGTTTCTAAGGGTGAAGAGAATAAGGCTTTGGTAGTTTATGGGTCAAGTTTCTGCTGGGTTTTGCATCCATATCATCATTAATGCAGGCAGTTAGGTGCCACACTGGACTTGGAGTCATCAAGACTCATCTTCAGGGGTTCAAATCTGGCCTCAAATATTTATTAGTTTTGTAGCCCTGAACAAGTTACTTAACCTTGTTTGCCTCAGTTTCCTCATCTAGAAAATGTGCTGAAGAAGGAAATGACAAACCACTCCAGGCTCTTTGCCAAGAAAACCCCAAATGGGGTCGTGAATAGTCAGACATTACTGAAATGATTCAATAACAAGGCAACAACATCATTAATGGTCTAAAGGTCACAGAGAGATCTACAGGACTCAGACCAACTATAGGTGAGATAAAATTTCATTCCAATACAATCCAATAAACATGTATTAAATACCTATCTGTCAAGCACTATTCTAACACTGATGATACAATTAACTAAAAGAAAGACAATTCCTTTGCCAGAACTTAGTTGAATCAGTGCTATGGAGAAGCTGTCCTAAATTTGAAGCTACTGTCCCCAGAGACAAAAGAGATAGAGGGGAGAAAGTGACTCAAGGTAGTGATGAGGGGGAATGTTTGAATTTTTTTATTGCTGTGCATTTGAAGTAGATATCATTCTATAAAATCTAGTAGAGTCAAATGAGGTGCTAACTCGCTAACAGCTGGGAAAAGAACCAGTCAAGTCTTAAGTTGAAGGCAGTAAAGAAGAGATTCTCCAACCCCAACTCCTTCAGGGTACCCTTCGAACTCTAAGGGAAGTTGTAATCTTTATTCTAAGAGAGTAAGATCAGAATGTATTTGCTACATCAGTTTAAAGCACACTTGGTCACTTTCAAAAAATCTCTAGGCAAATAGTGTTTACAGACTCTTAATAGTTACGTTCTATCCCTGGCCAAGATGAATGATTCCTCTATCTTAAATCATGGATAAGAAATTAAAATTCCACTCTAAGACATTATCTTCTTAAAGAGCTGTTGGTTTCCCAATTCTGCCTTTCTCTTTGGAAATATTAACTTTTAATCAGAAGCAGTCATAAAAATACTGATTGGGGGCCTCAGGTTTTCAGATACTCAACCAATACTCCATATTCCTTTAGCAATGCTAAGTTCCATCTCACAAGTAGATGAATGGAATAATTTTTACAATTACACATACAATCAACTTGATCACTTTGATGGGACTTGCTAAATACTAAATGAGTCATTGTCAAGCCATGTAAGATATTGTCTTTGGTGCATGAAATAGACCAGTCCTCTGTCTGTCTTTTTGCTCCTTCAGAGTCCACCTCAGGTACCGCTTCCTCCATGACTCACTACCTTTCATTAGAACTCATTTCTATTTTCTGTACTCTCTCAGGCTCTCTGATAGCTCCCACACACTTAGCATTTTCTAACCTATATTTTTAGTCAGGAGAAGAATATAACAGACAAATTAACATTGCAGTAACCAAAAATTAATGGAAAAGTATAAAGAATAAAAGATACTGCTGTTTTCATTTCTCAACATATATATTATGTACACACATACATGAATAGATACATATTCATTAAGTCTAATACTTATATATAGATGTGTGTATATGTGTGTATACATGTGTGTGTCATTATCAATCGATACACACAAACACACATCTGTACATATGTAGATATGCACAACTTGGCAAAATGGAACCTTATCTAGGCAATTCCATAGGGCTTAACCCACTAAGGGGTTGTTGAAAGGAGCTTCTCAGGATTAGTAAATCACCGCATCTTCAGAAGTTAATTTTTCAGTATTCTCCCAATTATGTTATATGATTGGGAATCATGGAATAACAAAACTGGAGGTAACCCAAAGGCCATTCTTTGCAATTTGGGACTTTTTTTTCTTTTTCCAAATTGAAAGTCAGGGACTAGCATTCCATTTGGATCACTGAAAGCAGAAGCAGCCACAGCACCTTAAGCTCTGGCAGAAGCCCTATAAGCTGATGTGCTTCTACATCTGGCTCCAGCTGCCGTTCTATCAAGATGAATAACATAGACACTACAGTTACTTTAATGCTCCTGCCATCACTAGTTTCTGATCCCAAAGCACCCAGCATGGTAGAATTTTGTGCTACCACTTATACTCACATAGCTGAGCCCATCTTAGGGCTCAAGATAGTCCAGATTGGGAAGAAGAAACTGTCGGTCTAGGGCTACATCTCTCAAGAACTCATAAGGTCAGGCTTTGGACACTTCTTACCTCCAGAATTAGTCCTTCCTAAAAACCTGTATTTAAACATTTACTTGCAGATTATCAGAACTTTTTTCTCCAACTTGTATATCTCCTCAAATCGTTATGAACAAGAACTTCCTTTTCTATAGCAAATATGTTTGAGAATATCTTTCCTGCCACTTTGTCATAAAGATCACAACTGGCAATGTGCTACAGTTTGCTTATGCCTCCAAGTCATTTTCTGATGTCCTTTGGGTCCCTTGCAATCTTTCTGAAATTGTGGTTTTCCATGATTTATAGCTACATGATGATGAGGGGAGAACACTGGAGTTAAAAAGATGGATTTAAGGGACAAGGAGCAGCTTGCAATCATTAAAAGCACTACACAACTTCCCCAATGACATTCAGCTTGCTCTCCATCTCCAATACAATTCTGGACTCAGTTTCTCTACAGTGATTGTTCAAGAAAGGTGAACTGATGAGCCAAATTAGTGGTCTGGTCGTTCAGCTGTATATCATTAATGCTTATAGACAGAACTACAAGAGTTAAATAATGAAAAGAAATGTCAAAGGCATTGTATGCAACATTACTAGATGAGTAAGAACCTTATGAATTCATAGTAAAATGTGTGTGTGTGTTTGTGTGTGTGTGTGTGTGTGTGTGTGTGTGTTGGAGGGTGAGGTAAGGTAAAAGAGAAGGTGGGATCCATAGTTTAGTGGTGGACATTGAAATCAGTCAAATTTAGTCAAAATCAAATTGACTACCATTTAGTTGAGAAATCTAGGATTCAGATACACTGAGGTGGATATACTTTTGATGATGTCTAGTCCTCCACTCAGATGGCATGGAGTTGATCCAGGTCCCTAAAAGGCTATGCCATGGATCTGTTGGAGTCCACCAAGCTGGGCAGGCTTCAAGTATCTGTACAGTGATTGATTCTATGTCTGTTCTTAGAGGACCAACCTAGTTAAGTGCAGAAGGACTTGCCAATGGGTTACCTTGCAGGTTCATGAATTTTTTGGCCATCTCAACTCTGAAGCTGCTGGCACTGCAAATACACAGGCTATATGAACACATGAGTGGCAGCTCTTGGCAAAAAGAATTGATAGAGCTATAAATATAGTTCTTGCATTGAATATTGTTTCTTCCATGGGTATTGGCCTACTTCCACAATATACTTAAGTGCATGTACTTTAGTTGGCAACTGATGCTGACTAGCATTAATACAGTGCAATTGAAAATTTTCAAAATACTTTCCTCATAGAAACGTTATAAAAGAAGTAGTGAAAGTGTTATCATTCCCATGTTGCACATAGGGGAACTGAGCTTATGACAGGTTAAGTGACTTTCCCAGAGTCATGTAACTAACTAATATGTATGTGAGACAGGATTCAAACTCAGTTCTGCTGACTTCATGGCAGCTCTCTTTCTCCCACTGTGAGAGGTGATCAGGTACAGAAGAAACCCTCCAGAAGACTATGCATTCATTCAATACCAGTTGACCAAGAAGAGTGCAAGAAAGTGGTACAAAAGATATAAAGAGCTACCTTTCCTGTCCTAAAGATGCCCATGACCTATTTGTGGAAGCAAGATATGCTCATGAAAATTATAATAAAAGGCAATGTCTGATGGATGCCATCTGTGAGAAACAACCAGTATGACAAAAAAGAGAGAAGCCACTTTTGCCTGGAATGGTCAGGGAAGGACTCATAGGAGCAATGCCTGCTCCCAAATACTTAGTTCCATCATATAGATCTATGTCCAAAATGCTGGATTTGGGGAGTGTAGACAAAGCCACGAGACACTTTGGCTAGGTTATGCCTGTGCTTGAAGGTTGGATTACCTGCCATTCCATCTTTGGAACAAAAATCCTCAGACTTCCACTCTCTGGAGGGACTTTATTTGATTATCAATTGAGACGGTGTATGAAAGATGCTTTTTAAACCTGAAAGAGCTACATGTCACTAAGAAGTGGCATTAGTAATATTATCTGATACCTTAGAAGAGATAATTTGGTGTACAGCTGAAGGGAAGAGTGGTAGGTTAATGTTTGTGGGAAAATAGGTTAGAAGAAAGGAAGGAGGAAAGGCAAGTGAGCAGTAGAGACAGATGGCAGCAAAGACAAACTGTGTCAGTTTGACAGGTTTGTGGAGGGCTAGCCCTGCACCTCATCTAATAGATAACCCTATGGCAAATATTATCAAGTGACAAACTTCCAATTTAAATAATCTGCCTCACCTCCAACATTCTTCCTTTTGAACTAAAGAGCTAATGTCTTTTCTTCTTAGCAAAGAACACAAAACCTTCTGGAAAATTTTCAATTTCAAAAAAAAAGAGAGAATAAAGGTGATTGGGAAAAGGAGTAGGCAACGGCCTGAGGTTCTATTTGTTAGGAACCATTCCCCTCCCCTCCCATCCTCCATCTTCAGCATACTTTGCCAGGCTTGATCTTGTCCTTTTTTTCTCTGGCTTTGCTGTTCTTGGCAACTATCCCTTAAGCCTGTCTGTTCCTTGTCACTAATATTTTATGCTCATATTTTAGTACCAAACAATTACATCCACTAATTTGAAAAGGAAACGAGCAGGAAATTGCAATTATAAGAGCCAAAGCACTGCTCTTTTATACCACCCCCTCCCCAACCTTATCTATATAAATTATGAGAGTTTGCTGTTGCTGCAAAACACAATTTCCCTCTGTCCCCCCACTACCAGAGATCACTGGCACTGTTGTCTAATAAATGAATAGAAATGCAATAAGAATTTAAACCTTGATAACAATGGAGATAGCCACATTTTTCTTTCCATTTCATGCCCTAAGTGGAAACCAAAGACTGCCATCAAAAGCCTACCATACATACACACCCACACACCCACACACCCACACCCACACCCACACACATACATACACACGTAAATGTATGTATGTGTGTATATATGTGTATACATGTAGAGAGAGGTGTTTTACCATCGTTAAATTATTTTTCAGCTATATAATTTAGTTTTAAGTTATATTTCTTGGTTTTGTTAAGTGACTATTATCTTCATGCTCTCTATCACCTTCCCACCAGAAATCTTGGACTTTTCCACCAGAATTGTTTGAATCTCTGAAAGGTAAACAATCTCCCTATCTTGCTCAGACCCATTTTCCTATGCCACTTCCAGGCTATTTCCAAATCATGCAACCATGTGATGCCCAGCCCCTCCCCTCTTGCCATCACCTCCCCATTATATATCATTTTCCTCTAATGAATTGTGAGGTCAAAGACTTAAGGGAAAGGACTGTCCTACTTTTTTGAACTTGTAGTCCTGGAGATTAGCATAGGTAAACACTTAATGAAAGGTTTATTACCAGCATAGAAAGATAAAAATGAAAAAAAAAGACATACATTTTTTCAAGAAGCCTTTATTCTAAGGGAATATAAGCTTACATCCCTTATAGCTCCTCCCTGGAATGGGCAAGACAGAAATTTGGTGACTTCTATCTGTGGCAGGTTTATGCAGGAGACAGGTGGGATTAGGTAGGACATTTTGATCTTCCTTACATCATTACATGAAGGCTACCCCTTTCTCTACCTATGTATTGGTCCTATCTTGGGTCATGAAATTCACTAGGAAGGTTTAGTTGGTAAATATCCCTGACATCATTGTAAGAAAAGCTAGATAAGGCAATGGCTTGTTGTATGAGGCAGGGGGATATGATAGGATCTCATTCATCTCAATTGAAACATTTCAGTTATAGAGTTCTCTCGGCGCCAACTATCTCATTTTCTCTCTTGCTAATCATCAGATATTACACACCATAAGAGTCACATTTATTAGGAGAGGGTTTTTTAAAAATTCCTTTGAATAATTCATGTCCAATTTAGAAGGATTAAACATGGTGTTATCTCCTACACCAGCAATAGCTGCAGGTGAAAATCTTGCTGTTCAGGTGAGGGGGAGTCAGGGGTGGCTGGGAAACTTTAAATGGCTTCACATCTCAGCTGCTACAGAACATTGAATGAAAGATTTTGGAGGTGTTTTCCCCTCTTTTGCCTGAGTCCCCTCACTATTCATCTCAACATTTTTCAAGATCTAGTTCATGCTCTACTCCCTCCATACCTCCACTGAGCCAAAGGTTTACTCAATCAAAGCTCAGTCCAAGTCCCAACATCTTCCAGGAAGCCTTTCACAACTTCGTGGTTAAGTAGAAAATTGGGGACTTCAAAATCCTGAACTGTCCTTCAATACCTCATTAAGGTATGTCCTCCCGGGATGATAAAGATGATACCTCGAATCATAATAGGATTCTACAATTTACAAAAGGTCTGATATACATTATTTCATTTTCTCCTCACAGCAACTCTCTGACGATAATATTATGAACCACCACCCCCCCTTTAAAGAAAAGGAAACTGGGACTCAGCAGGTTTAATAAATTAGCCAAGGTTACACATGTAACAGAGCTCAGAATAGAAGATATCTTGCCTCAAAGTCCCGTGCTCTTATCCAAACCTTTCAGATCCTGTTTTAATTGAATAAGTCCACCATGGTCATTCCCATTGGGAGAGGAATGATGGAACAAGATTTATTCACAATTTCATTCCCCTCAGTGCTTTTGTCAGTGTTTGGGATTTGACCATAGATCTCCTCTTGCTCCTTACCCCAATTTTAGACATAAAATATCTTCTGTACTGGTCCCCAATAAGCAATGCTTTCTATTTCTTTTTGTTTTCATTTTCCTTCAATTATTGTCCAAGAGAGTAGTGTATAGATTGGATGTGATTATATCTCTGCCCTCAAGGAGTTCACTATCCAACGAAAGAAAGAAAGAAAAAGAAAAGGAAATAGCACCAAGAAGACATGGGATCAGCTTTATTCAATCTATCTGTCACTTAGATGGTTTTGCAAAGCCAACCAAGTTAAGTTTCTATCCTTATTTTATATCTTCCTTAACTCTGCCATGACCAAAAGAGATGGATTGTCCTGTTGGTCTGCCACAGAGTAGGTACTTAATAAATATTTGTTGATTGACAAAGTCATCAGAGTGATAAGAGCTTGTCCTGTAGAAAAATACTATACCAGTGTGCCAAACTCAAATAAAAATGGGGCCACTAATTTGTACAAAATGATTCCTATGGGTCACATATTGACAGTTTTAAAATGTGATGTTACCTATGTTTTATTGCATTTTTATCAATTTTGTTAAATTTTTCCCAATTACATTTTAATCTAGTTTCACAGGCTTTAGGGAGTGTTGCAAATGCTCCCTGGGGGATGTGTGTTTGACACCTTCCACCTACACAATGTGATAGGAGAAGTGCTGAAAATCCTGTTAAAAAGTATATTCTTTTGCCCCCATCAGTGAGCCACAGTATTTGGAAAGGATGTTGAATTTGGGGTCAGATAACCTGGGTTCAAGTATCTGCTCCACTACTTATTTATTACCTATATGACTTGGGCAAGAAACTTCCCCTGAGGACAATTCTGAACTTCAATTTCCTAACCTATAAAAATGAGGGGGATGGTCTAAATTAAGGGTTCTTAACCATTTTTTGGTGCATCACGTACCTCTTTGGCGGTCTGGTGAAATGAATGAATTTCTTTTCAGAAAAAAAAATGTTTTTAAATGAATAATATAAAACACATAGATGACAAAGGAAACTAATTTTATTAAAATATAGTTATCAAAGTACTAAAATTAAAAGCAAAGTCTCAGATCTCAGGCTAAGAGCCCCTGCTCAAGATAGTCTCTAAGAACCCTCCCTGATTCTAAATCTGGAATGATGATGTGTGTCATCTGTCACCTCTTTGTTAGCAGATGTTAGTCCAGGGGATCTGGTTACAAAAAGATATAAACTTACCTTCATTCTAGAAGATTGTCACATGTAATGGACAATTTTAAAACAAATACATAAGCTCATATTTAAGATTTTAGAAGAAATGTTACCAACATCAATATTTTATCATGGAACAACCCTGTTCACATCTCTTTGAATGTGGAGAAACTTCAGGACAAGTTTGAGAAGGTCTACATTAAGCTATTATTATTCATTAATAGCTAAACACAAAATAATTGGCTGTATTAGCTAGAAGAGAGAAATTTAATATCTGTCCTCAAGGAGCTTACATTTTATTCATGTAGTCCTTATTTTCTAAGCTAGTCACTTAAAAATAATCTTTTTCAATTAACAAAAATCTATTTTCTCTCATGTCTACTCCCCTTTCCTGCTCCAAACATGGCCATATTCAAACAAAAAAAATTCGCCATTGGTCATGTCCAAAAATATGTATGTTTCATTCCTTCACCTCTTTGTCAAGAGGCAAACAATATGCATTTTCTTTGGTCCTCCAGCTGAGCTAACCCCTTTGGAACTGAATTAACAAATCTTTATCAAAACCATAGGATTCTGTAGAATGTCTGCCATCTATCCTACTCTGCTAGTTTGTGTGTAAAATATAAGAAAAAGAAAGTTCCTTCTTTCCATCCTCTCTCTCTCCCTGCTTCCCTCCCTTCCTCCCTTCCCTTTCCCTTTTCCTTCCTTCCTTCCTTCCTTCCTTCCTTCCTTCCTTCCTTCCTTCCTTCCTTCCTTCCTTCCTTCCTTCCTTCCTTCCTTCCCTCCTTCCTTCCTTCGTTCCTTCCTTCTTTCCCTTCCTAAGTAGTTCATATGATCACAGACTTAGTTCTGGAAGGAACCTTGAATACCATCAAAACACCCCCACCCCCACCCCTGCCACACACACACACACACACACACACACACACACACACACACACACACACACACACACTTTACATATGAAGATATTGCTGCCCAGAGACTCATGCCCTGTCCATGGTCACACTTTAGTGTGAATAAGGTTTAGTCATTGTGCCATTGCTCCAGAGGGATCTGCATTTTAATCCTACCCTCACTGCAAAAGTTAAGGTTTTGTCCCTTGAGAAGTTAATTTCTAACATCAACATGTGTTGATCATTTGAGTGCCAGCCTGTTTAAATAATGAGAAACTTCTCTGCAGAATGATGGCTACCAGGTGATACCTTTTATTCTGTAACAACCTGTGAAATCATTGACCAAGGAATGACAAACAGTGGCTGGCATTAGTAGAGAGACCCCAGGGTTTAAGTCCTGCCTATGACCTATACTGGTTGTGTGTGACCTGCCTTTCACTGTCCTGTCCACTCCCACCCACCCCCACTCTCCATAAAATACCACCAAATTCAGTTATGGCTATGCCGACTTGTCTTATTACTCTCCTTCATACCATCTAGAGTCCTACCAAGCCAGTCATTTCTCTCACAAAAGCTATGCTATCTCCATCTCCTGTCTCAATGTCTTTGCACAGGTTGAATGTCATGCCTGAAATGTTCTCCTTACACATTTCTTCTTTTTAGAATCCCTAATATCCTCTGAAGCTCAGCTTAAGCATCACTTTCTATATGAGATTTCTTTTGGTCCTTTCAGTTGTTAGTACATTCCCCTACCCTCCCTCCCAAAAAACTATTTTGTATTTCCATGTTTATTTAGCATATGTTTTATATATATTTGCATATGCACACATTTATACTGATAAAATAAAAGCTCCCTGAGAGAAAGAATTTTCTTTTTTGTCTTGTATTAGGTAGGCACTGAATAAATGCTTTTTATCTGTACATTTCCTTTGTCAATTTGCTTATGTTTTTCCCCTTCAACATGCTTCCTTTGCTCTTCAAGGACAGAGAGTAGGTCCTAACTATCTGAATGTACCTCCTTAAATGCAGGGATCATATATTCTCCATGAGAAACAAACCTGTGTCTCCCCACTCAACAGTAACTAGCTTTTTGTAGTTCAGCCTTAAGTAGAAGCATAATCTGATATCTGCCTGATTATTCTTTAAGGGAGACCAAAGGACCCCACTATCTTTCTCCCTTCACCTTGAATTCTTCCTCAATTAATATTAGAAATTAATTTGTCAGATGACAAAAGCTTAACTTTTGCAATGAGGGAAGGCTTAAAATGCAAATCTCTTTCGAGTGGCAGTACATGACAGCCTTATTCACACTAAAGTGTAGATAATTGATATATGATCTTTTCCTGAGCAGGCTCTCATTAAGGGAAAAGGGGAGAGAGATAATGAGAGCTGTGAATTCCTGAAGTGGTCAGAGGGGCATAATTGATCCTGTGAAGTAGAGAACAAGTTGAAGTATCTAATTCAGTTCAATTCAAATACAAAGGGTATTTATTAATCACCTACTGTGTGTGTGCTAGGTGTTGGGGATGTATTATAGTAAGTACCTCAACACACACAGGGTGGTCTGCTATCACAGGTTCTTTGAGCTGCTTTTCTAAAAGGAAAGGAAACTTTTAAGGGGTTAACAATCTCTTTTAATCAAGCACATATATCATTCACCTAGTTCAGGGGGAAAAGTCAGTGCCCCGAACTTCAGAGAAAATACAGAGAAATCAAAGATCAACAGACATGGTTTCCAACTATCTGACCATAATCAATATGTATATATATCACAAATCAACAGGCAGGTCCAACCATCTGACCATAGTTACCAGTGAGGGAAGCACCAACATCTGGGTTTTCAAAGGGGGGAAGGGTCCTTAGTAGCTTTCCAGAGTCTTATCTGGCCGAATAAACACTTCCAGTCAGTAAGCCCCAAAGTAAAACCTCACCCACAGAGTATTTATACTTTTTTTTTAGAGACAGAGGGCATCCCAACCCTTGAGAACCAGTACCTCATTAAAAAAAGTTGTGGGTCTTCCTACAAATCCTCCCCAATCAACCTCTACTTAATGGACATGCCCATTCATGGGTGAGGAAGATCTTTAATCACATCAAAATAATTAACAATACAAATACCCATTTTCTAGTTAAAGAAACTCTTGCTTCTGTACTTTACTGCCATTAAAGACTCTTGGTTGAGAAATGCAAGATTCAATCAGAAGCACTTGATTATACTAAAACAAAAACAGCAAAAGATCCTACTTTACTTGCCATTACAGGATGCAAAGATGATAATAAGACAATAGATGTTCTCCAAGAACATACTTTTTACTAGAGACAGTCTGGAGACATTGACGATTAACTGAAGAATAAGTTGAACAGGGAAAGCTTGTATAACTGTGAGGACACTGCTGCTACTTCCCTTACTCCTATAAGGGGAAATAAAATTTCCTGCCTTGTTCTCCATGCACTATATGCAACCTCCTGAACCTATCACTTCATGTTCTCCTCCCTGATGAGTTCCCCTTCAAATAGCTTGGTAAGCATGCATACAAACTTCTGATTTTTTACCTACTTAGAAGCTTGGTTCTGTTAGGTCACAACTTTGACTAGAACCAGTCACCTCTGACTTAACATTCTGTATTACTCAAAGCTGGGAAGAATTTTAATCCTACGGAAACAGAATTCCTCCTTTTGTTTCCCACAATTCTTTATCTGGTCTCTAGGGATCTCCATCTTTCTCCAGATTCTGTTGGTCTCCACGTGATTCTTCCCTTATTTCACTAGACATTCAGCTTGGATTTTTCAAGTGACCTTTTCTAGTAGAATTATAGAGCATCAAAGTCTTACGTTAAGATATTCCCACACTAATTGCAAATGACTGCTTGCTAGGCTAATTAGCTCCCACCCATTTCCCAACCACATGATCAGCCACCATCATGTTTCTAGAGACACTAATAGATGGTGCTCTCTGACCTAGCCTTGAAAAATCCCTTTGTACTCAAAAGTTGAATATCCTTTTCACTAAGTTTCACTAACTCTTCAATAAGTTCAGGCCCTCGGTTGATTCCTGAAGTCAGTGATCATCTACTCTCTACCCTGTGTTCTCACATAGTGAATCATTTGGCACCATTCCTATGCCCCAAAACACCCACAAGTGTTTAATCCCCAAATATTGATAGCACCACATTCATTATGCATTGAATAATAAAGACCTATAATTTCCACTGAAAGCAAAGGGAGGGTCATTTCAGCCCACTGTCCCAGCAGACTGACAAGAAAGTCTGAGGAGGTAATAATAAAGAAGTTAAAATGAAAATTATGTGCTTCAGGAAGTGTTACTGCCTAACACATGAGACATTTTGGAGATGTGGGAGAGTTATAGATGTAGGATAATTGACTCTTGGAATAGTGTTATTATTTTGTGAGAATGGTCATCATTGGTGTGTGCAGAAATTCTAATCCTGGCTCTATCATCAATCTGTTGAGTGACCTTAAAGAACAGTAATAGTTAACTTTTATAAAACACCTTAAGATATGTAAAATGATGAACTCATGTATGAACTCATTTGATTCTCACAATAACCCTATGAAGTAGGTACTATCATTATCCACATTTTACAGGTGCAAAAATTGAGGCTGGCAGAGGTTAAGGTACTAATGGAAAGTCACAGCCAACAAGACTTAAAATTAAGAGCCTCCTCATTTCAGGTCCAGTATTCTTTATCCACCACACCAATGGAGTCAAACTCAAATAGAAATGGTGGTCACTAAGTCATAATATAGGTCTTTATAGGTGCACATTGACTTAGAAAATCACATATTAACATTATCTATGTTCTATTGTATTTTAATTTATTTTGTTCATTTTATCCAATTATATTTTGATCTAGTTCTACTGCAGTTGGGAGTGTTGCTGCTTCCCTAGTGTCTGACATCTCTGCAATATAACACTCAGCTATCTCTCTTGGCCCCAATTTTCACACCTGCAAAATGAATAGGTGGAATAGGTGGAAGTATCTCTGAAATTCTATTGTTTGTGAGGACCCTGTTGCTACTTCCCTTACTCCTATAATGGGAAATCATGTGTCACTAGCAGTGAACACCAAGGTCCTTGGGTGTGCCCATCCTTGGGTGTGCATGAAAAGGAAAAGACTGACCTAACAACATGGATAACAGTAGCATCTCCAAATTCCTTTCCCTACTTCAAATTCTTTTTCTGCACTTCCAACATACCCCACCCAATTCATTTTTATATTTCTTCTGAAGAGTCAGAGCTAATGTGAGGTTTCAAAGGCTTTTTATGCCCCATGCCTCCAACTGGCTTGGAGTATTCTCCCAGTGAAGTGGTGGGCATCTTGGGGAAAGAGCTTAGGAAAGAGTTACTATTGTCAATGAAAGGTTAATGAGATTAACTACTCTAGAGGTATTTCTAGACTCTCTCCCACACTTTTTTCCATAGAAGTCTTAGTCAAGAGGACCCAGTCAAAGTTCTGTTAAATGGCTATCACTTGGGAGCTATCATCAGGACAAGAAGAGAGCAAATCCACTTATGGGCAGCATCCTATACCTTCCCCCAACACCATTGCTTTACCATTATGAAGAGTAAATGAATGCCTACAACATGTGATTTTGTTACATTTGTTCTCGCAAATGATTTGAATTACCAAAAGGGAAATTTTGTTCTATGAAACACAGATTCCCTTAGTGACTTAAGTGTTTCTTCTAATCATCCGTTAGTGTCCTAGGGATCTCCATTTTATCAGTTTGGGTATTACCTATGCCCTATTTCAATCCCAGCCATAACCCATCTAGCCCAATTATGCATTGGGAGACTGTTCCATGTCCTGACATAGGTAAAACAAGTCATCTCCTGGTGGCCCACACTGTGGTGCTGGCCTGTCTCTTCAATCTTGAGCTTAGGTGAATGAATGAAAGAGTTAAAAAGCATTTATTAAGCATTTACTACTCTGGAAGTAATTTACTGAGCTCTAAGAATTCAAATGGAAATGACATTGATAGTCCCTGACCTCAAGAAGTTTACATTCTAGTAGGAGGAGATAACATTTATTGCAGAGTAAGTGCTTGGTTTGAGATGATGAATGGAGTCAAACGGTAGACAACTGGAATGACTCTTTCAGAAATAAGTCTCCGTTACGGAGGAATGTGGATTTTTTGCTGACTGACTCAACAATCTGACATGTGGGATTTCTGGGTGGAGGTTCCCAAACTGAATGGATCAAGTAGCCAATAGTGAATCTAAGAAAGACTGAAGGTCTGAAGGGTGCAGCAGTAGGCCAAATCCTTTCTAGCTTGGACTTGACAAAACTTACACTTTGCTCCTGGCATGTTCTGTGAGAACCCAAAGTAATCTCTGAGTCATCAGAGCAGAATTTTAGTAGATGATAATATCTATTATAATAGGCATCATCATTATCTCTTCATGTTTCATTTTGTACATCTTAAAATGTTTCCATAGCTAATACATCATGTGAACCATCTATCACTGTGAGGTTGGTAGAGAAGGTGGTTCTTTTTGTTAGACTGCTGAGGGAATTGTGACTCAGAGAGGCTGAGTAAGTGTTTGGCAGTTATGGGCTGCAGTAGGGTGAATATAGAGATACTTAATGTTATCTAAGGTACTGGGCCTCAGCTCCTACAGGTCTCTTCTATTGGTAAATTCTGCCCAGACTCTCTATTTTGGGAAAGGCCCAGACCAATCAACCCTGATTCTCTGGACTTAACCATCATGTCTCATTCTTTTCCTACCTTTTCTCTGCCCTTTTACAGCTTCCCTTTTCAGCTTGCCTTTTATGTGTTGTCTTTCTCCATTAGGTCAATGAGGACAGAGGTTGGTTTTTTTTTTCTGCTTGCATTTGTACTAGTGTAGTTCCTAGTATATAGTACTTAATACGTGCTTGTTGATTGACTTAGTGCTACAAAATTTGAAGGAATTTATATATCTACCAAAACTGAAGCTACCTCGGTCCTGAAATGACAGGAAAAGTCACAGGGAAATATGATTCAGTTTCCATAAATTTGATTTCAGCTTATTTTTCCATTCTATTGCTTAGAAAAGTAATTGTCACATAAAGCGAAGTCTGATTACAATTTTGTTTTCTTTTGATTTGTTTCTCTTAAGGGATGTTGTGTTAGAGAGGCAATCATTTAGGTTTCTTGGCTTTCCTGAGATGGGGAACAGTGTAAAGGTGTAGGACATTAGTAGATAAGGCTATTAGTACGTTATGATTAGCCTCTGTGTGACTTAAGGCTCTTCTCAAGGAGTTCAATTCCTGTCACACAGTTCTCTTGTTATTCCAACTCAAAAATACATCACAGTATCTCTTCAAATATCCCTTCCTTCCAAGTTCATTAGCCTTTTCAACACTTTTCTCTCTACCTCAACGACAGATAGGAATCATTAGATACTTCATCTCACCATCAATAAGTTCTACTATGCGCTCAAGAACTTTACAATTCCTATATCGCCTATCTATTCCTAATTCCCTATACTTCTTTATTCTTGAATCTACTTTCTTTTTTTCTTCACTATACCCTCCAATCAATCACTCTACTGCTCAGTACTATTACAGGTTACCACCCATGTTCTTTTCCCACCTAGGAACCAGATTGCTTAAAAAAAAAAATAAACCCTTTTATACTCACTGTCTCCACCTCCTTTCCTCTAATTCATGTTTCAACCTCTATTGATCTGGTTTCAAATCTGTTCACTCAAATAAAAACTGCTCTTTGCAAAGTTACTAGTAATATGTTCAATGGTCTTTTCTCAACCTCACCTTTCTTGACCTCTGCAGTTTTCAACATGGTTGACTATGCTGTCATAAATCCTTTCTTATCTCTGTTTTTTTCTAACTCTGCTGTCTCTTTGTTCTCTTCTTGCCTGCTGACTCATTCCTCAGTGTCCTTTGCTGGATCATCATCCAAGTTCTGCTCCTTAACAATGAGTCTCCCCCAAGGTGAGGTACTCTGCCCTCTTCTCCTCTGTCTTTATACCAGGGATCCTTAACCACTTTGGAGTCATGAACACCTTGGGTGATCTGGTAAAGAGTAGTTTGTCTACATTTGTATTTGAAGGAAACATAAATTGCATTTTGATATTGATGAAAATAAAGGTGCTTTCCTCTCCACCCTACCAAGTTCATGGATTCCCTAAACCTTGTCTGCAGATCTCAGGTTAAGAACCCCTATTCTATACAGTCCTTCTCGGAAATTTTTTTGGTTCCCATGGTTTCAAAGATCATCTGTATGCAAACACATCCCAGAATTACATATCTAGTCCTTATTCTGATTTCAAATCTGATATTACTGCCTCTTAGTTACTGGCAACTGGATGTCCTGTACTCATCTCAAATTCAAGAGTTCATACCAGAACTGATTGTCTTCTCTCTCCAAACCCACCTGACTTCTCTATTTTGGTCAAGGGCATTGGCATCTTAGGGTCACATAGGTTCCTCCACAATCATCTTTAACTCTTCCGTCTCCTCCCCCTAACCCCAATATTCAATCAGTTGGCAAACCTTGTCAATCTTACCTCCACATTTCTCACAATATCTTCCCCCTTTTTTTACTCATGTAGCCGATGTGTTCAGACCCTCATCACATCTCACCTGAATTCCTTCTAATTAGCCTTTCTGTTTTTCAGTCTTTCCCATTCACTATCCATTCTTCACACAGCCACTAAATGGATAATCTTAAAAAATGGGTGACCATATCACTTCTTGCTCAAGAAGTTTCTGTGGCTTCTTGCTGTATGTAGAATAAGACATAGACTCTTTTGTTATGCATTTAAAGCTTTTCACAAATTGATTCCCACCTGTCTTTAAAGAATGATTTTACATTTTTTCTCCTCGCAAACTCAATCTTCCCGCAAAACATGTCTGTTATCCGCACATGACATTCTAGATTTCTATTCCAGATGTTTCTGTAGATACTGTCTCCCATTCCTGGAAAACACTTTGTTCTCACTCTACTTCTTAGAATCTCTATCTTTCCTTCAAGGTTCCTTTCAATTGCAACTCCTACAGGAAATTTTTTCTTATTTTTCTCTACCCAGCTGTTACTACCACCTTACTTTCCCTATGAAATTGCTTTGTATTTTTGTATAGGCTATTTCTCCAAGTAGAATATAAGCTCTGCAAGGGCAAGGGCAATTACATTTTTGCGTTTGTGTCACCAGAACCTAGAATAGTACATAGCAAGTGTTTATTAAATGTTTATTGAATAACTGTTAGTATGTAAGGATGGCAAAAAGGTTTTGTTTGGGAGTGGAGTCAAGATGGCAGAGTGAATGCAACGACTCACCTGAACTCTTCCACAAATTTCTTCAGATACCTCTAAAAAGTGAATCTGAACAAATTTTAGAGTGGCAGAATCCACTAGGAGACAGAGTGTAGCAGATTTCCAGACAAGGACAACCCAAAAGGTGGATAGGAAGGATCTATTACAGAAGGCTGGGGGAGCACAGAGCACCTGAGCTGCACCAGCACACATTTGGCCATAGCAGAGTGAGAATGACCCTGGGCAGTCTGAATCACTAGCAGCAGTGCCTATTCCCAAACCTCTCAGCACAGGATGGGAGCTGGGTGGAGCTGGGTGAGAGAGAAGCCTGGGGCCTGCGGCAGTAATAATGGCTGCTGCTGGGGCTATCAATCCACAGACTGAATGTTTGAAAGTCACCTACTTGAACTTCTGGGAGCCAAGAGGGTGGAATAAATTGCAAGTGCTCTCACCCTCCTTTGTTGACCTTGAAAAATCCAGACAATATTGTCCCAGGAAAAATCCGGGAACAGTGGATCCAGGAAAAGGGGTATAGCAGTCTTTTAGCTCAGGAGGCTGGGGAGATTGAAGGGAAGGGTCCCTCTGTGGTTACTAAAAGGGACAAGTGCAGGACTGAAAGCATCCCAGCAAGGCCCACCTTACAAATGAATTCTATCAAACACTTAAAGAACAGTTAATTCTAGTACTATATACACTATTTGATGAAATTGGAGAATAAGTAGTCCAGCTAAATTCTTTTTATTATACAAATATGGTTTTGATACCTAAACCAGGAAGAGACAAAACAGAGAAAGAAAATTATAGACCAATTTCTCCAATAAATATAGATGCAAAAATTTTAAATAAGATTTTAGCAAAAAGAATATGGCAATTTATCATGAGAATAATACATTATGATCAGATAGAATTTATACCAGGAATTCATGGATAATTCAATATTAAGAAAACTATTAGCATTATTGATCATGTCAACAACAAAACTAATAGAAACCACATGATTATCTCAACAGATGCAGAAAAAGCTTTTGACAAAATACAATACCTATTCCTATTGAAAACACTGGCAAGTATAGGAATAAATGGAACTTTCCATAAAATACACGCAGTAACTACCTTCAGCAAGCATTATATGCATTGGAGATAAGTTAAATGCATTTCCAGTAAGATCAGGGGTGAAACAAGGATGTCTATTATCACCACTATTATTCAATATGGTACTAGAAATGTTGCCTGTAGCAATAAAAGAAGTAAAAGAAATTGAAGGAATTAGAATAGGCAAAGAAGAAACCAAATTGTCACTCTTTGCAGATGATATACTTAGAGAATTCCAGAGAAGCAAGTAAAAACTACTTGAAATAATAAACAACATTGGCAAAGTTGCAGGTTACAAAATAAACCCACACAAATCATCTGTATTTCTATATATTACTTACAAAGCTCAACAGCAAGAGGTAGAAAGAGAAATCCCATTTAAAGCTACAATAGACACTACAAAATATTTGGGAGTCTACCTGCCAAAACAAATCCAGGGACTGTAAGAACACAATTATGAAACACTTTTCACACAAATGAAGTGGAAAAATATCAGTTGCTCATGGGTAGGCTGATCCAATATAATAAAAATGACAATTCTACCTAAATTAATTTACTTATTCAGTGCCATACCAATCAAAGTATCAGATAATTATTTTCCAGAACTAGAAAAAATAATACCAAAATTCATCTGGAAGAACAAAAGGTCCAGAATATCAAGGGAACTAAAGATAAGAAATGCTAGGGAAGGTGGCCTAGCCCTACCACATCTCAAACTATATTATAAAGCAGCAATTATCAAAACTACTTGGTACTGTCTAAGAAACAGAGAGGAAGACCAGTGGAATATGTTAGGTACTCAAGACATAGAAGTCAATGAATATAGCAATCTAGTGTTTGATAAACCCAAAGACCCCAGCTTCTGGGATGAGAACTCACTGTTTGACAAAAATTGCTGGGAAAACTGGATAACTGGGCATAGACCAATGCCTGACACTGTACACAAGAATAAAGTCCAAATGGATACATGATCTAGGTATAAAGATTGATACTATAAACAAATTAGTGGAGCAAGAAACAGTGTATTTATCAGATTTATGTAGAATGGAGAAATTTTTGACTAAACAAGAGATAGAAAACATTATGAAGTGCAAAATGGATAATTTTGATTATATTAAATTGAAAAGGTTTTGTACAAACAAACCCAGTGCAACCAAGATTAGGAGGGAAGCCGAAAACTGGGAAATAGTTTTTGCAACTAATGTCTATGATAAAGGCCTCATTTCTAAAATATATAGAGAACTGAGTCCAATGTACAAGAATACAAGTCATTTCCCAATTAATAAATGGTTAAAGGATCTGAATAGGCAGTTTTCAGAGGAAGAAATTAAAGCTATCTATAGTCATATGAAAAAATGCTATTGATTATAGAGATTCAAATCAGAACAACTCTGAGGTACCACATCATACGTATCAGATTGATTAATGTGACAAAACAAGATGATAAGTGTTAGAGAAGATGTGGGAGAGGAAGAAATTAAAGCTATCTATAGTCATATGAAAAAATGCTATTGATTATAGAGATTCAAATCAGAACAACTCTGAGGTACCACATCATACGTATCAGATTGATTAATGTGACAAAACAAGATGATAAGTGTTAGAGAAGATGTGGGAGAGGAAGAAATTAAAGCTATCTATAGTCATATGAAAAAATGCTATTGATTATAGAGATTCAAATCAGAACAACTCTGAGGTACCACATCATACGTATCAGATTGATTAATGTGACAAAACAAGATGATAAGTGTTAGAGAAGATGTGGGAGAGTTGGAACACTAATTCATTGTTGGTGAAGCTGTGAGCTTATCCAATCATTCTGGAGAACCATTTGGAACTATATCCATAGGGCTGTAAAAATGTGCATACCCTTTGACCCAGCAATACATAAAAATGGGAAAAGGAGCCATATATATAAAACATATTTATAGCAGCTCATTTTATGGTGGCTAAGAACTGGAAATTGAGGGGATGTCTATCAATTAGAGAATGGCTGAACAAATGGTATATGGGTGTAATAGAATACTATTGCACTATGAGAAATGATGAACAGGAGGACTTTAAAAAAATTTGGAAAGACTTCTGTGAACTGATGTTGAGTGAAGTGAGCAGAGGCAGGAGAACATTATATACAATAGCAGCCACAGTGTAGGAGAACTATCTGTGATAGATTTAGCCCTTTACAGCATTGCAAGGACCTAAAACATTTCCAAAGGACTCATGATGCAAAATACCATCCACATCTTGTGAAAGAACTATGGAGTCAGAATGAAGAATGAAGCACACTACTGTCCTCTTTATGTTTTGTTTTGTTTTGTTTTATTCTTCTGGTTTCTCCCATTTGTTTTAACTCTTCTATGCAGCATGAGTAATGTGAAAATGTGTTTAATAGAAACATATATGTGGAACCCCTATATGATTGTATACCATCTTTGGGATGGAGGGGATCAAGAGTGGGAGAAAATTTGAAACTTATGGAAGTGATTATTGAAAAGTGAAAACAAATAAATTAATAAATTTGGAGAAAAAAAATCATAGAAAAGGTTTTGATTTTATTTTATTTTTTGATTTCCCTTTTTCCCCTAGAGGATTTGAAATAAAATTGAAGTTACTTGATCCAGAAGTCAAGACATTATAGAATGTGAGGAGAATCTTTGAGTACAATCATGGGCAAAGTGGGGAGTTTGAGAACCTCTGCTCAGGATCCTGGCTTAATGTTGGGCTGGCCCTATAGACAGAAGTACCATAAATAAATAAAATTGAATAAAATTAAGACAGATTGAATTTGGGATGGATATGTTTAAGACAAATTTCCCAGGCTTAGAATCTTAATTAGGATTTTTTCCTGCCACTAAATCAGCTGAAATTCTACCTCTCTTCTCTTGGCTCTGTGCTGTCATTCCTGGCAAAGTACACATTTGAGGCAATCCCCTTTTCTCCCTCACTCCCTCATGCCCTCCACTCTTTTCATATATTTTTACTTCACTCTTCAGATGCCCATTAACTGAGTTCAACTTCCTTGCTGATATTGGTGGGACCGTACTAGAAGGCAAAAGGGTCCTAAATACTGGAGACTTCCAACCTTCATCTCTTCCCTCTTCATCTTTAATATCACATTAAAGTATGTCTTTCCTTGGGAAGCTGGTTTATGCAATATCTCTAATGCCTTTTCAGAGAAATACAGTAACTCATAGAAACACAGAGCCAGAGCTATTCCTTCTTTCCTTGATCTTTATGCTTTTACAGCATCATCATTAGGGAGAATAACAAGAGCATAGGGGTTCATTCTGGGCATGAGCAGGATACTTAAAATCCATAGTTCAGTGATAATGGATTTCCTCAGGTGCAAGATATGTGGGCAGGGCCTCTACCTAAAGGAGAGATCATCTCTCTTCATACCTACCCATCTAAAACACACTCATATTCACACATACACACACACACACACATTTTCAAATACAAAGGCACAAATTCACATAAACATACATTATTGGAAATTCATAATT
Organism: Notamacropus eugenii; assembly: GCF_028372415.1. Lineage (NCBI taxonomy): Eukaryota > Metazoa > Chordata > Mammalia > Diprotodontia > Macropodidae > Notamacropus > Notamacropus eugenii. Next base: position 339,020,042 of record NC_092875.1, on the reverse strand, counting down.
CATTTGGAAGTCTTCTACCTTCCCACCCAGGCACCTACTTTGACTGCTCCTTTTCTTTCCCTTCGCTCTCCCTCCTTTCCTTTTTAATCTGTTCCCCATTTCCCTTTGCCTTTCTCTGTCTTCATTCCCTCTCTCTCTTCCTTCCTCTCCTCCTTCCTTCCTTCCTTCCTTCCTTCCTTCCTTCCTTCCTTCCTTCCTTCCTTCCTTCCTTCCTTCCTTCCTTCCTTCCTCCTTTGCTCCCTTCCTCTCTCCCTTCATCTTAGAATTGATTCTGTCTTTTAAAACAAACTAGGAGTCAGTGTGTGGTGTGTGTGTGTGTGTATGTAGTTGCTGGGTGGAACTTTGTCTTCTCCCTCAGACCAGGTGCTTCCTAAGGATGGATGTTATCAGTATTCTATTTTTATGTCTTTCTGCAGAAAGAGTTCTTCATTCCTTCATATATGATTCTCTTCATATCATGATTCTTTAACACTAAATTCAGAGGTCTTTTGATTGTGCCATGCTTCCTCCCCCACTCTACCATTATTTTCCATGTTATATCTGATTAATATCATTGTTGGTCTTAAGCAATGGAATCCAAAGTATGCAAAAGGACTCAAAAGGCTTGGGTTTAAGTTCCAGCCCAGAGCTTTTGGTACATGGCAGGAAACTGAATAATATTTGTTAACTTGAATCACTGATTAGGTTATACTGAGATCTAAGTGTGTGATGACACCTGTAGGGGTAGCTTTAGGTGTAAAGGAGGTATACTTAGGAAACAGAAGGCATGTTCCCTACCGTGAAGGAATTCAGTCTCATGAAGAAGACAGGACAATGTCAAAGAACAGTTCTACCTAGATTGTTGTTGTTCAGTCATTTCAGTTGTGTTCAATTCTTTGTGATCCCATTTGAGTTTCCTTCGCATTTCCTTCTCCAACTCATTTTTCAGAAGAGAAAACTGAGGCAAACAGAGTCAAGTGACTTGCCCAGGGTCACATGGCTAGTAAGTGTCTGAGGGTAGATTTGAACTCAGATTTTTCTGATTCCAGACCTGGTGATCTATCCACTGCATTACCTAGCAGCAATGTCTTAGATAAGTTATTTCATTTCTGTCCATCCTAGTTTTATTGAGTAAAATGAGTAGACTTCTCAGGTTTCTTCCAGTTCTGACATTCCATCACACTAAAGCTGAATATAAGTGATCCAGGCATAAAAATGCACAGGTCCCACCTCATAGTAACAAGGGCCTCTTTCCCAAAACCCTTTGATGTGCTCAAGGATTTACTAAGCCTCAGTCTATGGCCTGTTTTCTCTGAAGAGCATTCAGTATCATAAGTTCTAGTGGATTTAATTTAATTCAGAGAGTATTTCTTGAATACTAACTAGCTGAAGGAGAAGAATATAATACAGACATTTGTGTCTGGTAGCAAACTCCTTGAGGGCAGGGGAATTATTTTTTTCTTTTCTTTTGTGTCCTTAGCACTTAGCCAGTGTCCAGAAGGCAGTGAGTACTTAATGAATACTTATTGGTTGATAGTTGGATTGATTGATTAATGCCATGGTCTTTGACCTAAGGAGTATAAAATCTAGCTGGAGAGAGATTAATAACTCATGTTTATCTATGGGAAATAACTTACATTGTCTTAGGAAAAACGTGCTGGATTTCAAATCAGAAAGTTCTAACCTCCTACCTGTGACACTGGCTGTGTGACCATGGACAAGTGACTCCATCCCTGTGAGCCTACTTCCTCATCTTTAAAATTGGAATGGTAATATCTGGTAGTACCAATCTCACAGGATTATTATGGAGTTTAAATGAGATGAACTATGTGAAGCCGCTGGGTGGTACAGTAAATAGAGCACTGGGCCTGGAACGAAGGAGATTCTTCTTCCTGAGTTCTAACCTGTCCTCAGACACTTACTAGCTATGTGACTTGGGCAAAAGTCACTTTATCCTGTTTGCCTCAGTTTTCTTATCTGTAAAAAGAGCTGGAGAAAAAAATGTAAACCACTCCAACATCTTTATCAAGAAAATCTCAAATAGGGTCACAAAGTCAGGCCTCACTGAAAAATGAGTGAAACAACTATTAATTATTAATAATAATTTTACAGATGAGAAAATAGATTCTGAGAAGTGTCTTGCCCATGATCATGAACCTAATAAATGTTTGAGGTAAGACTTGAACTCAGGTCTCCTGTATCCAATTCCAGAACTCTATCAATGCCACAAAATGTATGTATATTGAAAAAAGTGATTTTTTTTTTTAGGAAACCAGGGTTAAATGATTTTCCCAGGTCCACACAGCTAGTAAGTGTCTGGATTTGAATTCTGTTCCTCCTGACTCCAGGGTCAGCACTGTATCCGCTCTGCCACCTAGCTGCCCCTATATTCAACAAAGTTTTAAATTTAATATAAACAACTGTCATTATATGTGATCCATACAATAACTACCATAAGGAGGGGAGATCTTAGCAAAGGTTGGGCCAACTAAGGAGGACTTCATGGAAGAGGTGGAATTGGAGTCATGCTCTGAAAAATAAGTTGTACTTAGATAGGTAGAGAAGTAAGGGTCAGGAAAGCCAGGCACAGGAAACTCCAGGAGCTGGGAGTGAAATGAGTGCCACTTCGCAGATGGGAATGAGAAGATGTACATGAATAATCAAAGAAGGTTCATGAAAACTGAAACTGGAACCCATTTGTGAATAGTCTTGAGTGCCAAGTTAAGTAGTTGTTGCTTTTACCATGAAGACAATGAGAAATGACTGGAAATTCATGAGCAGGGAAGTGACATGGAGATTGTTCCTTGAAGTATGTTGTCACAGGATTTGACCTGGGTCTAAAATGAGTGCAGGGAAACCTAGAGGAGAACGCAGAATCATTGATAAAGGGTCTGAGATTACTTGAATCCCCCCTATTTAAGATATCTTAAGTAAGATCCTGGGAATCGACTCGGCATGGTTCTGGCCCAAAAGCATCCCATTCAATGGGAAGGAAGTAGAGAAACTTCCTTTTTTGGTGGTGCAAACTTGATGTCACTGCTTCCAAAGGTGAACTGTGGAGGGAGTTGTATTTTTCTTGTGTCTATGATTTATAATAAAGACTGAAGGGCCTAGAGCACCATTGTTAAGCGTCTGGTTTAAAGTTTGATGGGGAAAGATAGGACTATTGGGCCAGGCCTCCCAGGTCCTAACCCTGAAAGTGACCAGGGGTGCAGAAGGCACCATGTCATAGAAGGGAGAGCACCTTTCCTTTGTACCCAGGGCACAGAAGGCATTCATCACTAATAACAAGCTGGGCGTAAAACTACATGTCATTCTACTTTTAAAAGAGGAAGGAAGGAAGGAAGGAAGGAAGGAAGGAAGGAAGGAAGGAAGGAAGGAAGGAAGGAAGGAAGGAAGGAAGGAAGGAAGGAAGGAAGAAAGGAAGGAAGGACGGGAGGGAGGGAGGAAGGAAGGAAGGAAGGAAGGAAGGAAGGAAGGAAGGAAGGAAGGAAGGAAGGAAGGAAAGAAGGAATAAGCACTTATTGAGTGCCTACTATATACTTTAAGTACTTTACAAATAGTAATTCATCTGCTCTTCACAACAAATTTAGGAGGTAAGTGTTATTATTATATCCCCATTCTATAGTTTAGGAGACTGAGGCGCACAAAAGTAGCTTGCCCAGGGTCAAAAACTGGTGTCTGAGGCCAGATTTAAGATCTGGTCTTCATGACTCCAGGTTGGGCAATCTAGCTACTGGGGCACATAGAGGCTCTTGAAAGGAGCATCCAAATTGGTGAATTCACAGATCAGTTTGAGTATTTTAATATGTGTGTGTGTGTGTGTGTGTGTGTATGTACACATATGCACACCTGTGTTTGGGAAAATGGCTACACAGTATAATGGTGAGAACCCGAAGTCTGTGGTTCAAGTGCTTGGACACCACGGACTTCTCAAAACCTCGGTTTCCTCATTTGAAAAGTGGGGATTCTAATAGAACTTGCACTCTCTATCTGATAGAACTGTAGTGGGGAAGCATTTTGCTAACAAGAACTTTGTTGTTGACTTGTTTCAATCATGTCCAACTCTCAGTGACCCCATCTGAGGCTTTCTTTGCAAAGATACTAGAGTAGTTTGCCATTTCCTTTTCCATCTCAATTTACAGATGAGGCAACTGAGGCAAACAGGGTGAAGTGACTCACCCAGGGTCACCCAGCTAATAAGTGTCTGAAGTCAGATTTAAATTCAGGAAGTTGAGTCTTCCTGACTGTGGGCCTGACATGTGCTTATATTTTGGAGTCTGTTACCTCCTCTGTGTGTGTATATTTCTGTATGTTCATTCATGTGTACATGCATATCTCCATGTTTTGTGTGTGTATATGTTTTCCCTTCTTTGGCTGTGTGATCAAAGGTTTCTGGTGACAAAACAGCCATCTCTCCCCTACAAAAAGAAAAAATCTTACTAAACCAAGCCTGCTGATTCTTTGTCTGTGCCCCTGGGTTTCCCAGTGTGACTGTGAAGCTGATCAGTGACATTTTCTCCTTCTGATATGGGGCTCCCATCCAGGGCAAGCTCCTTCCTACTTCTTAGCTTCAGGTCCCAGAGAATTAATTAGGACAAGGGGGAGGGTACTGCTAAAGGGGGACCAGGATGAGAGCATTTGTGGGGAGCCTGCCCCAGTTGGAAAAGAGCATTGACTTCGGGAGGGAGGAACTAGCCCAGAAATCCAGGGGAAACTGGATAAAACAAACACTCCACATGACCTTCTTAGAAACAGGTGAGGAGTGAAGTGGAAAAAAGTGGGGCCTTCTCTTCTCGTTGAGAGTCTGGGAGACGACCTTAATTAAGAAATTACCTTAATTTGGGGCAGAGAGGGGTTTAGAGAAAGTTGGCTAAAAAGCCCACTGACTGAAAACAAAGTTAATTTCCTGAAGACCTAGGTTAAGGACTCCCCATGGCATCTATCCCATAAAGTAGGCAACAGTAAAAGCAAGGGATTTTCTCTAGAGCAGGCTGATGGCCCAGGAAGCACAGGGATGATCAGGTCTGTGCTTAGGGGTACTGTGTGCCCCATGGGGCCTTTGCTAGGTATAGACAGAAAGAGGAAATGCTCAGATAGTAAGAGCCTAGTCACTTAATCCCTGGGTCTCACATACTTGAGGATCTGCTCAACTAGTTCAGGACAGTCTCTCTCTCTCTTCCCTGCCCCATATTTGGTGAGGACTGGAAAACCAGATGAAGCCATATTTTAAAAAAACCAATGATCAGTACATTGAAAAAGTCCAATACCTGTAGACGCCTCACCTCCAGAAGGGGTGGGTTGTAGTGTCCTCTCAGACATTTTCTTTTTCTTTTCTTTTTATATTCAGTTCTGAATTCTCTTCCTTCTTCCCATCTCTTTTCCACCTACTGAGAAAGCATGAAAATACACACATATCTTTTCAATGGAGTGCTATTTGACTTCATATTTTTATTAAATTTAGTTTGGATATTTTGGTGTAACTCTTTCCATTTGCATTGTAAATGTCATTTTGTATGTTCTTTTCTTGGTTCTACTTATTTGGCTGCATCAGTTCATGTAGATCTCCCTATGCTTCTCTGTTTTCATCGCAAGCATTGTTTCTTTCAGCGCAGTAATATTCCATTGCAATCCTGTACCACAATCAAGTTTGCCCTTTCCCAATTGATTGACATCTACTTTGTTTCTAATTCTTAGCTATACCGAAAAGTGCTGTTATAAATGGCAAATATTAACTACATACTATTTGTTAGGCATTGGATTAGGGTCTGGGGATTTAAACAGAAAGTAAAATTGTTCCTTTCTTTAATGAGTTTACCTTCTACTAGGAAATACAAGAAACTAGCAGGATAATATCTGGCATTTATCTAATTCTTTTAAGGGCTACATGGTATTTTAAATACATTATTTAATTTGATCTTCACAACAATTTTTCATCGTTATTATCATTTTATAGACATGGATCCTGAGACCACATAGTTGTTTACTCAAGGCTACACATCTAGAAGTAGATGATGAAGAATCTGAACACAAGTCACCCTGAGTCTTATTTTCTCCACTGTGCCATGTTGCCAGTACGTGACATAAAAGCAAGAAAGGCTGAACCGAACTTTACCATTGTTGTTGTTGTTGATGGTTTTTAGGCAATTGAGGTTAAGTGATTTGTCCAGGGTCACACAGTTAGGAAGTATCTGAGCCATATTTGAACTCAGGTCCTTCTGACTCCAGAATTGGAGCCTGAACTGAGCTTTCAAAGAAGCTAGACTCTAAGAGAAGGAGATTAGGAGGAAATGTTTCTAGGCACAAGTGGCAGCTGGTGAAAATGTGTGCAGCTGAAAAATAGGATGTCAAAACTGGGGAACAACTAGTAAACCAATTTGACTAGAAGACAGGATAGAGACAGACATATAACATAAACTCTCTGAAAAGAAAAGTGGGAGTCAAAGTGTAAATAGCTTTAAATGCCAAGCTAAAGAGTTCATACTTTATTCTAAAGATAACAAAAAATTAATAAAACAATAGCTCATATTTATATAATGTTTACTATGTGCCAAGCACTGTGCTAACTGCCTTACAGTTATTATCTCATGTGATCCTCACAACAACCCTGGGAGGTAGATGAACCCCCATTTTATACTTGAGGTAGAAAGATTCAGTGACTTGGTCAGTAAATATCTGAAGGTGGATTTGAACCCAGGTGCTTCAGTTCTTTCCAAGTACATTACGCTGCTCTTTCCAAGAATACTGTACCACATCAATTACCATAGTGTGTAGGTAAAAGGTGATGAGTGCTAGACTTGGGAGACTGGGTGTGTGTATAGAGAGATATGGAGATGGATACAAGAAAAGTTTTGGAGATACAAATGACAAAACTAGATAAGTGATTATATGGGGAGAGAGGGGAGGATGATGGAGAAGACAAAGAGTCAAGAAAGACATCAATTTTTGAAGCTTGGTGACAGAAAGGATGGTGCTGTCTTTCAATAAAAAGGGGAAATTTGAAGGGGGTAGGAGTGGGGCAAAAGATGAATTCTGGTTTTACCATGTTGGAGATGCTGAGATACTTGTAGGACCTGAATTTAGTATAGAGGTAAGGGCTAGATATAAAGATTTGGGAGTCTTCTGCAAAGAAATAATAATTATATCCCTGAGAGTGACTGAGAACACTAAGTATCATGTCTTTTGCTTTCTCTGTCTGAAATACTATCACCATCCTCTGTGCCTGTGTAAATCCTAATGCTAAGCTCCAGTCCCATCTGCTTCATGCAGTATTCCTTATCTGTTACAGGCCATAATGGCTTATCTTTTATTATTATCATTTTTATGGCCTCCCTACGCTCCACTAACATTTTCCTCCAATGTCTCATTGTGGTATATTGGTGACCCTCCATTCATAGAATATACAGAGTCTCAGAGAAGGAAAGAATCTCAGAGATCAACTTATCTTGCCCACTATTTGTATTTGTCCACTAACCTCTGATTGAACAACATCAGTGAGGGTCAACTTACTACCTTCTCTGTCAGATGAGCATGGATTCTGACAGATAAGATCAAGCTAGAAAAGGACTCAGGTACAGGTCAGGACACCAAAAGTACATCTGTGATCTGAATCTAGCTAAGTCTGGAGAAACTCAGGGCCAGATTGATCATTTTGTTTTTGAGTTGTTTCAGTCGCATCCAACTCTTTGCGATCCCATTTGGAGTTTTCCTGGCAAAGATACTGGATTAATTTGCTATTTCCTTCTCTAGTTTATTTTATAGACAAAAAGCTGAGGCAAATAGGTTTAAGTAACTTGCCCAGGGTAATACAGTCAGTAAGTGACTGAAGCCGTATTTAAACACAGGTCTTCCTGACTCCAGGACAGGTATTCTATCCACTGAGCTACCTAACTGTACCTAATTGATCATAGGATGATGAATTTCTATCTACAGAAACTTCTGAGAACCGGAATTAGAGGGGTTGTATTCTGTATAGGTGGAGGTAGTAATCATATTCTTTACATTTGGGGTTTTTTTTAGCATTTTATTCTAAATAAAATTTTACTGATATCTTCTGTTTTTACATTGCCCACATTTCCCAGTATACCTCTTCATCCTTATTCCAGAGAACTATCCCTTATAACAATAAATTTAAAAAAGACGAAAGAAGCAGTTCAGCAAAATGAACCAAACACAAGGGAAAAAGTCTGCCATTGTATCCAGTGTTCCGCATCAACAGTCACCCACATGCACAGAGAAGCAGGGAGGTACCTTTGCATATTTTCTTTTGGTCATTATAATTTCAGAGCATTCAGTTTTAATGGCTTTTCTTTCCATTTGCATTGTTGTAGCTGTTTTATATATATACATATATATATAAAATTTTTTCCTTATTTGTGCTTATGTTAGTTTGCATTTGTTCATGTAAGTCTCCCTGTGTTTCTTTGTATTTATCAGAGACATAATTTCTTAAAGAACAGTAATTTTTTCCATTATATTCAATACCACAACTTGTTTAGCCATTCTCCAATCCATGGGCACATCTAATTTATTTCTAATTCTTTGTGAGAGGCAATATTCTTGAAGCGTGGAGAATGTGACTGTGGTTGACTGCAAGTCAACCACACAATCTGGCACTTAATTGCATGTTTTCATTTATTGTTCTAGGATTATTTTATGTGTGAGGCTTATCATTTCAGCTAAGTTGTGAGCTTCTTGGAGACAGGTACAGGGTCTTTTTCACTTGTATTAACTACAATGCTGGACCTAGAACAGGGAATTGGAAGCACATACTGATGCAGAAGGTGCTTAAAAATGCTGATTAATTGATTCCTTGGCAGGTATAAAAACAATTTTCAGAATGTGACTCCTTTTTATTGCTGGGAAATTTTTTCTGGAGATTAATAATCCCATTGCAAATTAGGTCTTTTAAAAATAATAATAACTGACACTTTTAAGGGTATCAGACCTGTGATTTCATTGCCATAGGGAATTCCCAGTGATTGGAGACTCCTTCCACCAGTGAAGACTTGTACCCGCTCTACAATTTGTAAGTCTTTTTGCTACCTGGGTCATTGAGAAATAAGTAACTTGCATAGGGTCATATAGCCAGTATGTGTCAAAGAAAGGATCTGAAATCATCTGTCTGACTCTTAAACTTATTCTCTAGGAATTATACCACCCTATCTTTCTTTCTTTTTTTAATTTAAATTTATTTATTTAACTTTTAACATTCATTTTCACAAAATTTTGGGTTCCAAGTTTTCTCCCCATTTGTCCCCTCCCCCACCCCAAAACACCGAGCATTCTAATTGCCCCTATCACCTATCTGCCCTCTCTTCTATCATCCCTCTCTTCCCTTGTCTGCATCTTCTCTTTTGGCCTGTAGGGCCAGATAACTTTCTATACCTCATTACCTGTATTTCTTATTTCCTAGTAGCAAGAACAGTACTCAACAGCTGTTCCTAAAACTTTGGGAAGGAAGGGAATTCAATATAGGCCATATCTGTGTAGTTTTGCAAATGACTTCCATAATAGTAGTGTTGCGTAAGACTAACTATATTTCCCTCCATCCTATCCTGGCCCCCATTGCTTCTATTCTCTCTTTTGATCCTGTCCCTCCCCAAGACTGTTGACTTCAAATTGCTCCCTCCTCCCATTGCCCTCCCTTCCATCATCCCCCCCACCCTGCTTATCCCCTTCTCCCCCACTTTCCCGTATTGTAAGATAAGTTTTCATACCAAAATGAGTGTGCATTTTATTCCTTCCTTTAGTCAAATGTGATGAGAGTAAACTTCATGCTTTTCTCTCACCTTCCCTCTTTTTCCCTCCACTAAAAAGTCTTTTGCTTGCCTCTTTTATGAGAGACAATTTGCCCCATTCCATTTCTCCCTTTCTCCTCCCAATATATTTCTCTCTCACTGCTTAATTTCATTTTTTTAAAGATATGATTCCATCCTATTCAATTCACTCTGTGCTGTGTGTGTGTGTGTGTGTGTATGTGTGTGTGTAATCCTACCAACTACTCAGATACTGAAAAGTTTCAAGAGTTACAAATATTGTCTTTCCATGTAGGAATGTAAACAGTTCAACTTAGTAAGTCCCTTATGACTTCTCTTTGCTGTTTACCTTTTCATAATTCTCTTCATTCTTGTATTTGAAAGTCAAATTTTCTTTTCAGCTCTGGTCTTTTCATCAAGAATGCTTGAAAGCCCCCAATTTCATTGAAAGACCATTTTTTCCCCTGAAGTATCATACTCAGTTTTGCTGGGTAGGTGATTCTTGGTTTTAGTCCTAGTTTCTTTGACTTCTGGAATATCCTATTCCACGGCCTTTGATCCCTTAATGTAGAAGCTGCTAGATCTTGTGTTATCCTGATTGTATTTCCACAATACTTGAATTGTTTCTTTCTAGCTGCTTGCAATATTTTCTCCTTGACCAGGGAACTCTGGAATTTGGCCGCAATGTTCCTAGGAGTTTCTCTTTTTGGATCTCTTTCAGGCAGTAATTGGTGGATTCCTTGAATACTTATTCTGCCCTCTGGTTCTAGAATCTCAGGGCAGTTTTCCTTGATAATTTCATGAAAGATGATGTCTAGGCTCTTTCTTTGATCAAGGCTTTCAGGTAGTCCCATAATTTTTAAATTGTCTCTCCTGGATCTATTTTCCAGGTCAGTTGTTTTTCCAATGAGATATTTCACATTGTCTTCCATTTTTTCATTCTTTTGGTTTTGTTTTGTGATTTCTTGGTTTCTCATAAAGTCATTAGCCTCCATCTGTTCCATTCTAATTTTGAAAGAACTATTTTCTTCAGTGAGCTTTTGAACCTCCTTTTCCATTTGGCTAATTCTGCTTTTGAAAGCATTCTTCTCCTCATTGTCTTTTTGAACCTCTTTTGTCAATTGAGTTAGCCTATTTTTCAAGGTGTTATTTTCTTCAGCATTTTTTTGGGTCTCCTTTAGCAAGGTGTTGACCTGCTTTTCATGCTTTTCTTGCATCTCTCTCATTTCTCTTCCCACTTTTTCCTCCACCTCTCTAACTTGATTTTCAAAATCCTTTTTGAGCTCTTCCATGGCTCAATGAATATTTATTTTGGATGTCTGGGATACAGAAGCCTTGACTTCTGTGTCTTTCCCTGATGGTAAGCATTGTTCTTCCTCATCAGAAAGGATGGGAGGAGATATCTGTTCACCAAGAAAGTAACCTTCTATGGTCTTATTTTTTTCCCCTTTTCTGGGCATATTCCCAGTCAGTGACTTGACTTCTGAGGTTCCTCTCCACACCCACCTCACCTCCAGATCCGCCCAGCTAGTGCTAGGGGGCTGAGATTCAAATGCTGCTTCCCAGATTCAGGGCTTTTGCAGGGGACAGGGCTGCTATTCACTGTGAGATTAAGTTCAGGTGCTCAGGTGGGTGCAGGGCCACCACTCGGGGCTCAGTTCCCTCAAGGGGTTTATGCAGAGACCTTCAACAATGGATCTGAGCTCCTGCCTGCTTTGGGAGCCCTTGTCTGCTGCAGCCTCCACTGCTGACTCCCTAGGGGACCTGAGTTATGGGGGCACCCCACTTCCCTCTCGGCAAGCTGAAAAGACCCTCTCACTGACCTTTGGCACCTGTAGGTGAAGGGACCTGTGCAGCTCCTGGAGATTCTGTCCCTGAAGCCTGCTAGGATCTGCTCCCCTTGGTGCCACCTGGCCAAGGCAGGGCTGGGCTCCGTTCTGGGTCTGGTGTCGGTTTTTCAGGTCTCTCTGGAACAGAAATCTCCTCCACTCTGTTGTTCTGTGGCTTCTGCTGCTCCCAAATTTGTTGGGAGTTCTTATTTACAGGTATTTTATGGGCTGTGGGTGTGGAGCTAGCATATGTGTGTCTTTCTACTCTGCCATCGTGGCTCCTATATCACCCTATCTTATGTCATCTTCAAGTTATAAATTAAGTTCATAGTACTTTTAAGTGTACACTATACTTTACATACATTATTTAATATATTTCTTATAATAGCCCTATTAGGTACCATTATAATAAATATATATTTTATAAATATATAATAAATATACATTTTTATATAATAAAAAATCAGTTAAGAAGCTAAGTGACTTTCCCGTTTACAAAACTAGTAAGCTTCAGTTAGGATTTGAAACTAGTTCTTTCCTGACTTTCCTTTCCAGTTTTAGTTTACTAAGTACTTCACATAAATAATCTCATTTGACCCACATAGTAGCCCTAGAATGTTAGTATTACATCTGTTTACACCTTCATGTTACAGATGAGCAAGCTGAGGATCAGAGATTTAGCAGCTTATGTGTGGTCACAGCTAATAAGTGTCAGAGACGGACCCAGATTTTCCTGACTCTATCATTCATGGTGGACAAGAAGTTTAACCTCTTTGAGGCTGTTTCCTCATCCATAAGATGGTTATAACTTCTTTTCCTAGCTTACAAAGTTGTCTCAAGGATCAAATGAGATAACATAAAAAATATCTTGAAAAATGAGTTTTTTAATTCCCTACGCAAGTAAAAGATAATCGTTTAAACTCTCCTGCGTCCATATCAGAGAAAGGTCCTCTTGACTTTTCTGAGGGCCTAATACAGTGGCTGGAACAAAGCTCAGAACAGGCAACTAGAAATGAGTTAAAAATCTTCCATCTAATGCTATTTTCAACCTGTCTTGATGATCCTTTGGGATTTGATTGAGCCCAACTTAACTGGAGTATTGCCTGGCTACCTGAGGGGAAAATGTTCTCAATTTTGTCAAGTTGAGTTCATAATACCTGTAAGGGTTGAGGAAGAAGGGGATAGAGAGGAGAGAAAGGGTCAAAAACATAAGGATAGAGCCAGAGAAAGAGACTGAAAAAGAGAGAGACAGACAGAGAAAAAGAGAGAAAGATAGATACAGACGAGAGACAGATAAAAGAGACAGAGACAGAAAAAGACTAAAAAATAGAGAGACAGAGAGAAGGAGAGACAGAAACAGAAGAAATAGAGAAAGAGAAAAAGAGAAAATGAGAGAAGGGCAGAGGTAGAAAAAGAATGACAGAAAGAGAGAAATGGGGGAGGGGAGAGAGAGAGAGAGAGAGAGAGAGAGAGAGAGAGAGCGCTTGAATTTGCTGGTACTATATTTTACTACTAATTGATTTATTTCATGGCAGTTATTCACTCAGGACCTGCTTTCTCCATCTTGCCTCAATAGGGGTTTAGTCCCCTCTTCCCCAGGAGTTTTGGCAGTCAGGCTAGAAGTAGACGGCCCTTAGAGTTTAATATCCCTCCTTAGATTTGTGCTTGCCTCAAGTTACCATTTCCAGGAGGTAAAATCTTTTGCTCCAATTAGCACCATCTCTGCTGCATCCCAATTCCCTCTCCCCTGGCTTCCCCACTCTTCATTCCCCCAGCAAAGATCAGACAGAAACCCTGTGCAACGGAAGCCTGCTGGGCATTTCTGGAGGGAGATGTCAGGAGAAGGCAGAAAGAAGAAGAGAAGTTAGAGAGGTGTAGAGGGGGAGATTGGATATTTTATTATCAAATGTATTTCCATCCAAAAGCAAACAAAAAATAAAAACCATACCTGAATACCCTTTGCTGTAGACTAGAAGGAGTTTTTATAGATAGAAATAGAGCAAGAAAAGGAGTGAAAAGAGATTTCTCTCATAAGAAAAGTAAAGTGGGATAGGCTTTTTTTTAAAGACAGGCCTTAATAAAACTTCCTCCTTCCAAGACTTCCAAAGATCCTTGCCTTATGGGCAGGATTGCAGTTTCCCAGCCATGGCCCTGCCCCTTCCTGTTTTGCTTTTGGGAATTTTGAAAAAGATGAGAACCTGAGTGGGAGGGAGCCACGGGCAGAGAGAATATTGTCTCTAGACCAGTCCCACACAACATATAGCCTTCCTGTGGCCTGTGCCCAGCCAAAGGATTTTAGGTGGCCCCTAAAAAAACCTAGGGTTGCCACTACCCACTCTCCTGTTTGTCACACGACCCAAGGCAGTCAACGACTGTCAGTCTGTCGCTAATCTAACCTATCTGCAGGCTGAAAAAGTTTAGTCTATTTTAATTTTGGCTCCTACCTACTGCCCAGTTGTGCAAGTCTGCCCTAGACATAGCATAGGTGTTTCTCATGCCACTGCAGCTTCCTCCTTCCTAAAGAGAAAGGACACACAGGACAGAATCCTACTAAGGTCCTGCCCTGGCCAGGCTTATACCTTAAAGTTTGACCTCAGAGAAATGACCTCTCTGCACCTGTCCATCATAACTTATTACCTTTGATCTGAATATTCCCTCTGTACAACCCCACCACTTCTCCTGTCCTATCTGTCAGAGATGGCCTCCCAGGAGGCACTTGTGGGGCTTCCCCAACTTGGAGATTGTAGTTGACCTTTCTTCCAGGAAGTTGTGCATCCTTACAGTGAAGCCCAGGATTGCCCAGAGACAGGACCTTCAGGGACTCCCCACCAAAGGAAAGGGTTGTGAGATTGCTAATCAGAGTTCACAGGTAGGGGGAGAGGACAATTGAATGATTTGCTTCATTAACTAGGAGCCAAACCCAAGTAGTGGTAAGCACTACAGGGAAACAGGAGAAGAGAAATTTGGAAAGTTAGAAGGTATGCACAGGAAGATATACCTTTAAAAAATTTCACTGAGCCAAGGAGAGGAGCCAGACAAGAGTCAGAGAACAACATAAGATTAAGGATTGAATTGTGTGGCAATAAGCACTGGAGACCTTGAGAGAAAGGTGATCACTGTGAATCAGAGTAGTTGGGAAAGGCCTCAGGTTGGGTGGATTGAATTGAGGTGGACCTATGGTGAACCTTTTACTTCATACACCTATAAACTTATTTTAGAAGTCTAGATGAAGTTTATTATCCTATCCTAATGGAGAAAAAAACTATTATAACATTATTTACATTAATTATTAGTATAATTGAAATAATATAATGATAATAACTAATGATAATAACTAATAAGCACTTAAGGACAGCTAAGTGACAGCTAGGTCCTAGCTAGCACAGCTGGGATAGTGAGTCAGAGGTGGAGTCAAGAAAACTCGCCCTTCTGATTTCAAATCTGATCTTGGACATTTGCTAGCTGTTTGACCTGGGGCTAGTCACTTGACTCCTTTTGCCCCGGTTTCCTCATCTGTGAAGTGAGCTAGAGAAGCAAGTGGCAAACCACTCCAGTATCTTTGCCAAGAAAAGCCTAGTTGGTATCATGAAGAATTGGACTGAACACAACTGAACAATACCAAAATATAACCACTTATTATGTGTCAGCTCTGTGCTAATTATTATTATATTATGTATAATTATATACATTATATATAATTATAATATATAATATATATGTTATAATAATTATTATCTCATTTGGTCTTTATAACAACCCTGGGAGGTAGGTGCTATCATTATCCCCATTTTAGAGTTTGGGAAACTGAGACAAAGAGACTTTAAGTGACTTGCTCGGGTCACAGGCTGGATTTGAACTCATATCTTCCTTACTCCAGTCCTAGGTCTCTATCCCCCGAACTGCTCAGTTGCCTGGTAAGGCCTGTTCCTTGTCTGTAGTCAGAGAGTGCCAGTGTAAGAGTGACATCTCTATGGTATGTAGAGTAGAGAGAGAATCAGCCTTGGAGTTAAGAACTCAGTTCTGAGTTCTTGGTCATGTGTCACTCCTTAGTGACCCTGTCCCAAAGAAAATGTTTGACAATAACTACAATCATTACTATTACAGGAGGTTTTCTCAAATGGAGTTTGCTATACCAATAAAATTATACTTCTGGACCCAATTTGACCAACAAGAATAACTGTAACAGATGACATTTATCTAAGAGCCAGCATCATAGTAATTGAGGATCCCCAGCATTGTGCCTCCTAAAATGTTCTAAGGAGTTTGATAAGGAGCATTGTGGGTAAAAGTAGGAGGGCTTGTGAATCTTTATTATTATTTAAGGTATTCCTAAGGATATTTAAGACATTCCTAAAAGGAAAGACACACAGGACAGAAATTCTATTAAGGTCCTGCCCTGGCCAATGTATGCCAAACAGTGTGGATACCCAACTGGCTTAATCCTTCCTTAGTTCAGATCTGCAGATCTCAAGAGATCCACCAGCCTCAACCTCCCTGGTGGCTGATAACTATCGGTGCCTCCATGGCTAATCGTAGAGCTCTATGTATCTGCTGATGTTCACATCTTTAAATGCAAGTGGATGAGCCCAGATTCACATTTTATATGAAATCAAACCAGCGTTGTGGTTTTATGTGTGCATATATAAGCATTTCAGTGAAAAACTGACTATGTATATGCTTATATATCTATATATACCTATACAGGCAATTGGTAGGAAATCATGATTTATGTGTATGTGTCTTTTTTGTGTGTGGGAGCATACATGGCTATTTGTTGTGAAATAATGTGTGGCACTTTTGCATTTTTGAGTTCATGAATGCAAATATGTATAAGCATGTCTCCATATAGCTGCATCTATACGGATCTATATATGTATATATTTGTGTTTGTATATTATATATGTATTACATTATGTTTATACACGTATTTGTGCTTATGTGTAAAAGCTGTTTGTACATGTGTAATATATGCACATACACCTGAGGGTTTGTATTCACATGTATGTTTTTGTTTCTAGATTTGTGTGAGCCTCTTGGTTCACATATATATGTGTAAACCCTCCTCCCTCATCTCAGTCTTGGCTAGTCTGGAGGCATATAGAGTGATACTTGTAATATCCTTGCTTTTGAGCTGACTGCAGCCAGGGAGTAATGAACAGAATTGAGCTACTTTCTTGTCTTCCTCAGGAGAGATCAGACCTTCTAATGGGAATGTGGTGATGGAGACTGTCTGAGAGCCTGTGTGCCCTGAGTGAGGATGACTTAGTCAATGTCACAATGTACACCCTCACCCATGGGACACAGGGGCTTGTCTGACTCGGCAGCTGCTTCAAGGAGAATGCCTGGGATCCCCGTGGGTGAGAGGGGGAGTAGGGGCTGAAAATCCTTGTAAAGTTTTATCTTTATTTGTTTATTTTGGAGAAGTTTCTCTGGACACATGAAGGAAATGCAGAGATTCTGAACCGTACCCAGGAGCAGTTGCATGTTTCTTTTAAATGAGGAAAACAACATTATTACATCTGTGGACTCCTTGGGTTTATTACTGTTTACTGTAGTGTTTGCTGATGAGCACTGCTGTGTGCAGGATGTGCACCCATAGAAACAGAATTCTCTTCCTCTCTGGACCCTATTCCACAGAGCAACTTTGTGAGTTCCATCAGCATTCTCAGCCCCTAGGAGGCATGGTGTATAAACTAACCTCCTATTCCCACATCCCACAGAAAGCAGAGAATAAATTCACTGCGCTGTGTTGTACCACACAGCATGTCAATTCAATCCCCAAAGTTAGAAAAACTCAATCAAATGAATTAGCTTACACTGTGTAGATGGAACAACTGGTTGGTTGAAACTATTTTCCCCCCCACATTCTACAAAATTCCTTGTGGAGATACATCCCAAGTTACTTTCTTTTAAGGTCAAACCCATATTTCTTATCCTTTGTGTAATTTACCCTGACTACTCAAGTGCTTGCACTTGCTGATCTTGACTCTCTTAAAACTTCTCCAGAAAGGGGCTATGTGAGAAAAGGTACACCAATGAACTGTTGGTGAGCCTGTGTATTGGTCCACCCATTTTGGAAAGCAATTTGGAACCATGTGCCGGAAGTTAGTAAAGCATGCTTACTTTTTTAACCTAACTATACTACTAGCTAGGTCTATTACTCAAAGAGATCAAAGAAGAGGAAAAAGACTGATTTGTTCAAAATTATTTATAGCAACAATTTCATAATAACCAAATACTGGGACAAAGGGTATTTGGGAATGGTTAAATAAATAATGGTATATGAATATAGACACAAATGTGTGTATAAATATAAGAAATTAAGAAATATGAAGACCTCTATGAACTGATGCAGAGCAAAGCAAATAGAATTAGTAATGCAATCTACACAAAATTGTCAAGAAAATAACAACGTCATCAAGAAAAACAACATTGAAAGACTTCAAAATGACATTCCAATGCAATGATAAACCATAAATCCAAGAGACTGGAGATGAAATAATCTACTAACCCCTTCCTTGGCAGAGAGGTGATATCCAGAAAGTGACATGTATATTTGGACATGGAGGAAACTGTTTTGCTGAACTGTGTGTATTTAATGAGAGAGTTTAAAAGAAAATATTGGGGTGGGGGGAAGTGAGAGGGAGAAATAACAAATGCTTAAAAAAAAGACATTCATTGAGAGGTCAGATCCACCCACTGTCCCATTGTCCTCTCTTGTTCTCAGATGGCTTGCTTTTTTTCTCCAAAGCTTCCCTCAGTCAGGTCACAGTCTTATCTTTCTCTTGTATTTACCACAGCAACATAAGGTTAGGTACACAGCTTGGATATCCCATCAACCTATAAGACTTGAGTGTGAATTGGTTTCAGAGCTTTCTTTGTTCTGCACCCTCTGACAGGAGGATGTCAGGAAAACACTGAGTCCATGGTAAAGCAGAGGGTTAAAATAGGAACTGGAATGGTCACAGTGAAGGAGAAGGTAGGAAGGAAGAGGGAAGAAAAGGGGAGAAGGTAGAAAGTTGAGCTGTAGCTCTCCAAATCTCACTGACTTCGTCATTTTGCTTGCTGTGAGCAGGACAACTTTCAAGGTAAAAACCATATTATCAATTCATTTCATAAGCACCTGCTTCATTCAGAGCCCCATGCTAGGTTATGGGGAGATTAAAAAGTTCAGATCAAACACCATCCTGGGACAAGATATTGAACCCGAGACCCTCAGGTAAAAAGTCTACTTCTTTATTGACTAACATATTCAGGCTCTTATGAAAAGCACTTATAAGAATACAGAGCATTATAAAACATAAAATGGTCTGCTGATGACTTGGTCTGAATGAAACCAATGGACCCCCTACTCCCACTCCCCAGGCACCTACAAACGTGCTGCAGTCAATATCTATTTTTCAATGTACTATTGATTTCAAGAGACATTAATTTCAAAGCAAGCAATAGTTTCCTTTGGTAATTTCCATGTAGCTGATACAACTGCCATTGTTGCTGACTGGTCTGTTGTCAGATAATATTGATTGCATATGGAATGAAAGAGGACACAGGCTATGGTGTGGTTATCTTCCTCATGAAGAGAGTTGGGGGTGGGGAAACATGATGGAAATGGGTCCAGAAAACATAAGATGAAAGAAAAACTGTTGGCTTCCCTTCATCCTTGGTATGCCTACTCTCTACTCTGTTCAGACTAGCATCTAAGCTTCCATGACTATTACTCTTGATCTCTGTCAGATTATACACTAAAATCTGCCCCTTGTGCTAAAATGCATTCACTCCTGACCTGGATTTTATTTTTATGTTAAAACCAATGGCTAGATTGATCAGCATTTATTTTTGCTATTTTTCTTCTTGACATAATGTTTTATTTATTCATTCATTTAACTGATGGCCACTTTCCTAATTAGGAGCTGTTATTACATCAACAGTGAATGTTGAACCTGGAAAAAACAACAATTTTTAGTTATATTCCAGTTTCCCAGGTTATAAATATCACATTAAATTTTTTAAATCATTCTTTTGATGTGTCGAATCCCTAGTTTATGAACATATAGATTTACCCATGATCTTTTCATCTGTGAATAATTGGTAGATCTTGGGCAGCTGAAAAACTATTAACTTCTTATCAATTTAAATTTTGGTCTAATGTTTCTTTCAACTCTATGTATTATACATGTTTTAGTATCAATATTGTTTCCTTAGATTATAAGCTTCATGGGGTCAAGGAAAGTGGTTTGGTAATAATACTCTTTGTACAATGCCCAGCCCAGCGTCATGTAAATAAGGTTCATAAAGTAAAACTGTTATCTAGCTAGTGGAACTCATAGCTAGCATTAACATATAGCCCTGCAGAAACAGATTGTGCCTTCTGAATCAGCAAAAGAGAACTTAACTTCATCCAAATGTTTACGTTACATTTGTGTACCAGTTATGACTTGGGGTGCTCTTGGAAAGCTTCACAGAGGAGAAAGGACTTGCATGGAGACTTGAAGACTAGGTAGGATTGATGACTATATTGTTAATGGGAATGATGCTACTGATGACGTTGTGGCTGAACATGAAGGAAGATAAGGGAGATTAAGAGGAAGATGATGGTGATGCTTGACTCTCCATATGCTTGATGGAGATTTCACAAGTTACAGGAGGTTTCTTTTTTCTGTCTCAAGAACTATGAATGAGAAAGCATTTATTAATTTTTCACTATGTACAAGCAATGTAACGAGCACTGTAGATATCAATATAAAAGAAAATACAGATTCTGCCCTCAAGAAGTCTACATTTTAACATAGAGAAATAACATACTTAGGCATGCAGTGGCCAGGGAGAATCATTTTGGTCCTGAAAGTTACTGGAAGGGTGAAAGCGGTCTTAAAGGCGTATCCTGAAGTATATCTCTGACTTCTTTCCTTGTGGTAAAGGGTTAGCAATGAGAAGTTAAGTCTGCACATCCTCTAAACACGTGCTTTGTGTTTTCTTTTGTAACATGGCTAAAGTGGAAATATGTTTGGCATGATTTCACATGTATAATTGATATTAAATTGTTTACCTTCTCAAGGAAAGGGGAAGGGCCGGAAGGAAGGAGAGAATTTGGACCTCAAATTTAAAGAAAGGAACGTTAATCTTTTTACATGTAATTGGAAACTACTTAATAAAATAAATAAAACGTAGCTGAATAAATATAGGCTTCTGCTTTAGTACTTAACATTAACACAGTTTCTATCTTCCTCTTCCCCCTCCAACAACTTCATTAGTCCAGTGCTGTGAATAATAGGTATGGGTTTCCCCTTGTCTTTTTGCCTTTCCAAGGAAAGGGCTACAAGAGTGTATATTTTGTAGCATTAAAATTAAAAACAAAATACCCTTTATGAAAAAAAGTAGCTAATTTCCCACTTATTAACCAATAAAATTCTATGAAATAGTGGATAAGGTGGGGCTTTTGTTGTTCAGTCATTTCAGTTGTGTCAGACTCTTTGTGACCTTTTCTTGGAAAAATACTGGAGTCCCCGGGAAGCTGAGCTGGGGAAGCACAGGCCCACCTAGGCCCACCCTCCAAGGCCTTGCCTGGCTATGTCCCAGGGAGTCCTCCTGGGCTATTGGCTGCCTCTGCTCTCCAGACCTGGGTCCTGGAGGGGCTTTCATTTGATTTCAGCAGGGGAATGCCCACCCCAAAAAAGCCCCAGATGTTTAAAAAGGGAAGACCTCAGAGGGCAACCAGCTCCTTCCTGATTTTACAGAGAAGAAAATTGAAATTAACTTGCCCAAAGTTGTCACACAGGAAGTTTTAGGATTATATATTCTAGCTGAGCAAAATCTCTTTGTTATGATGAATATATAACAAATGTAACTACTGGGATCTGCACTAGTAAAGTGAAGTACTCCAAGCTTTCTAGCACGATGGTGGCTACACTGACCTTCTGTGTTCAACCTTTGTTTTTGAAGAAGACGGTGACATCAGAAAAAAATGATGACATGACTTTGACTTTGTTTTCAGTGAGGGTCACCAACCTCACTTTCCCCATCTCGAGTCATCTGGATCCATTCATGAGGATGATTCAGTTTAAGAACAGCCCTCCCAAAATCCCTTACAAGGCTATAGCACTTACCATAATACTATTTAAGATGGGCACCTTTCACATTGTCATAGGTGCTCTGCTATTAGTTTGATATATCAACAAAGGGAGGGCAGACTGAGCTATTCCTGTCCTGATAATTAGGATTCTGGTATTCCTGCCAGGATTCTACCACTTGTGCATTGCCTACTAAGCTCCCAAAGGGTACAGGGGCTACTCTTATGATGACTTTGATGGACTAAAGTCTACTTTGATGCAGAAGAAAGCAGTTGCTGTTCAGAATAAGTTTAGCACTGAAAAGCTGAACCCATGGAAATTTAAATACCAGTGGGTCAGAGAATTCTCTAGTTCTGCAGTTATTTTAGCCAGGTCATTACTAGGCATTCTGGGATAATCCCAAAGATATGAACTGAGCTTGCAATTAAAGAAATGACATCTTTTTCTTTACCTACTGTTCTGAGCTAAAGATTTTTGAAGAGGTAGCTTTTCCATCCACATATATTCCAAAGCAGTTGTGTAAATAATAATAGAATCACTCAAAAAAATTTTTGTAAGACAGATCCTTTTTAGTCTAAGGTTCATCACCAGGTGGGCTTCATGATGATAATTTTTCTAATGCAGATGCTTTGAGACACCATCTACAGAGTTATAGAGAAGTAACTAGATTTCTCTATCAGAATATATGTATGTATATGAATAGATGAATATATATATATATACATACATGTGTGTGTATTTATACATATGCATATATACACACAAACTTACACAGTAATAGGAATTTGGTGGGGAAATGGCCAAATAATGGTTTGGTTGAAAAGAGACCAAATCTCCCAACCTTAAATTGAACTTTTTTAAGTTTTAACTTTTATTTTTGGAAGTAGTCTGGTGTTAACAACATGGTTTGTGTCAAATAGAAAATGCAGTGTTTCTAATTTTATTTTGTTAAATAATTATTTGAAAAACTCCAAATGACTTATTTATCCCATCAACCTATTTCTTCTACTGTCCTCCAGTAGAACATCTCTTGGTAAAATTAGGCATAATCAAATTAGAGAGAATCCATTGTGATTCTAACCTGCTTTTTGAAGTGACACAAAAATTAGGAATTTTGACCGTCTCAGAATAGATTTTGCAGTTTTTCATCTTACTGACATTTTTGCCAGGCTTTATCTATTTCATAGATTTAATGTCTATACCATAGGACATTTTATCCTCTGATGATAAGAATGTTCCGTACTTTTATCAGTATTTTAAGGGCTGGATTTTTGTTAGGATTGCTTGTTTTCTGTCATAGATGAGATTTGGGTAATCATAATTTAGTTTTTTTATAACTGCTTTATTAATGTCTTTTATTATATTCTTATTGTGAAGAGATACAGACTCAGTCACTTGAAGTCTAAGCTTGGCTAAAGTAGGCTGATTATTTCATTGTTTCAGGGAGTGAGTACATTTAAGAGAAATTAAAATGTCAAAAACAGAGCTCTAGATTTAATATTTGTAAAAGTTGTGCCTTATATTGGACACTGTTAAGCACTGGATTGATTATCACGTTGGATTTAAGTCTATGAATCACATGTAGAATATATCCTCTTAAAAAAAAGAAAAATACTGGAGTAGTTTGTCATCTTTTCCAGCTCATTTTACAAATGAGGAAACTGAGGCAAACAGGGGAAGTGACTTGTCTAAGTCACACAGTTAGTAAACGTATGAGGCCAGATTTGAACTCAGGAAGATGAGTCTTCTTGTCTCCAGGCCTCGTCTATCCTCTGTGCTTCTTAGATGCCACCAGAGCAAGGCTTATCCTTATTTCATAGGTGAAGGAAATGAGGAACAGGGAGGACAAATGGCCTCTTATGGATCACACCATAAGTGTCAGAGGTAAGACTAGAACTTCCGTCTTTTCACCCCCAGCTTTGTACTGCAAGTTATAGGAGAGAAAAGGGGGATGGGGGAAGAAGAATTGAGGAGCAAGGAAATCCAAAGACAATAAGAAAGACAGTGGTGGATCAGCCTATGTTCTCCTGAACCCAAAGTTTTGGCTCTAAGAGAGATATCAAGAGATGGTCTGTGAGCAGGGTAGACTTACTCGAATTTTATATTCATAGTTTAGAAACATGACCTAAATATTCATAGCTTCTTTTGAGGAATAAGAATCAGTATATATCTATGAATTTACCTAAACCTTCTTATACCTCTTCATCTTCGCAGCCTGTATTAACTTAAAGATGAACAAGTCCAATATATAGTGGGAAGGAAGACTTTCTCGTATCTATCCTAAGTTGATCTTCTTCAAGCTCTAGGAGAGCTCCTAGGCAGCTAAGTAGCATAGTGGATATAGGGCTAGACTTTAAGTCTAGAAGGTCTGAATTCAATTTCAATCTCAGATATTTATGAACTGTGTGACCCTGGGCCTATTAACTTAACCTAGGTCTCAAATTCTCATTTGTAAAAGTGGATATAGTAATAGAACCTACTGTGGTCAGGATCAAATGATATACATAAAGTGCTTTTCAAAACTTAAAGTGTTATATAAATACTATTGTTGGTGTTTCTTTGATTCCCAGCATATGGTGACCAATTTCTGGCTTCAGCTTTTCCAACTCGTGGATTTTTGTGTCTACATTCTGAGCCTTCATCTCACCACCATGGAAAGACCCAACATTTCTAATGTATGCTCCTCAACACGTCCTCAAGTTCATCTGAGTCATCCTTCTTGTGACTGTTCACAATGCTCTTGTCTTTCTTTAAATCCAAATGGCTGACATATGTGATATTTTCTTTAAAAATCCTGTGTTTGTCTAAAAAAAAAAAAACCAGACCATCTTGCACCTACAATGTTTTTTTAGCTATGACTTTATTATTAAAAATGAATAATGTTGGAAACAAAAGTACTGATTGTGAATATGTTATAGATATTAAAAAGAAATTAGACATCACTCAGTGAAAAGACAGCTCTGGGTTTTAAATTACCTTGGCAGCTGTTCATTTGGGTCACTCATAGCTCTGACCAGTTAAGATTTTCCTTACAATTCATGCCTTTCAAGGCACAGGAGAGACTTAGTGAAGTCATGTTGATCATTCTCTTGAATTCAGAAAGGATTCTTCTCAAACACAAGTGAGTTTTTCCTATTATTTAAAGACATTAAAAAAAAGATTCCTTAACTTCCAACAATTTTTAATTCCAGGGTTCTGATTTTTCTTATTTAAACTCATTCAAGTCTTGCTGAGATAGGGACTTTAAGCAGTTAACGCTCCCATCACCGAAAACCCCATCTAAAGAACTGGGTCCATTCTCCAAGGAGAGGGGACCAGGTGGAAAGAGAGGGAAGGTCACAATAGTTGCAGTGAAACTTCTTACAACTTCCACAGTTTGTGCTCTTGGTTGCAGTTTTGAAAGGAAAGTCATGCTTCAATTAATAATAGACAACAGAGTCAATATGATGAGGGAGCAGAGACAATGGTGTGATCAAATGCCAAGAAATGACTGACAGCTGAAAAAATATTATGTGAGCTGAAGCAATTTCTTCTGACTTCTAACTTCATTCATCCAATGAATAACATTTCATCATGGTTTTATCAATGGGACGTAATTCCACCCAGATCATTCTGTCAACGACAAGAGACAGCATCAAATCATTTTGTCCATACAAATAAATCATCCCTTCATTATTATTTTTCTACCATTTGGAAACTAAAGAGGATAATCAAAATGTCCCCAGCAACCTAGAGAAAAGACCAAAGAAATAGCTTGCGTGGGCCTGGACTAGTAAAATGTATTCTGTGTTTGACACTCCATGGCATAAAGGAGAAATAAACCTATTTTTTTAAGTTTTGGGGACTCCAAAAAAATAATTCTGAGAAGAGGAAGGAGAGCAACACATTTGTTCAGTCTTTCTAAGTCCACTATGCACATTTCCTTTCTCCTAGAAGACCTTCTTTACTAGCTAACATTTATATAGGCTTTAAGATTTGCAAAGCATTATATTATCTCATTTGAGCTTTACTACAACCCTAAGAGGTAGGTGTTATTATTAGCCAAATTTTACAGATGGCTCCTGAGGCTCACTGAATTTAAGTGACTTGCCTAAGATCACACAGTTAGCAAGGATTTGAAGCAGGATTCAGTCTCAAAACTATCTACTTTCACCTACTGATCCTGCTTCCCCTATGGAAATATAATTCAACCTTTCCAAACTCAGGTCAAACTTCCTTCAAAAAGTCTTTCCCAACATACCCAGTTTTCAATGATTTATCTTTCCTCTTCATTATCTTAGCATTTATTATTGGTCTCATGAAATTGACCCCATGTCCTGAATTTTGTGTTTTACTCATCTTTTTCTGTATAAATATATGTGGCAATATGCAAGGTTGGAAATATAATAACAAAGTACAAGATGCATGTATTTCTTAAGTCCTAGAATATCAGTGTAATACAAGGCCTTAGGCTAATCAGGCTTCTGTGGGCTTCCTAATCAGTTGGGGAAATCTTGTGTCCCCAAAACCCCTAAACGATCTCTAAGATCTTGTCCTACTCTGATATTCCAAGTCTTCAGAAAATATGTCCATCTTGTACTTTATGATTATGTGTTCAGCCTAGCCTACTTCCCTATATATTTGTTATCATTTTGACTTTTAATTTCATTGGGGAGGGTCCCTTGTGGAATGACCACACCTTCTACTGCTGCAGAATAGCCACTGATCTATCAATTATCATCTTAGAGAGTTAGCTGAGGTCACTTTAAGATTGTCAGTTTTGTTCTTGTTCAGTTGTATCTGTGTCTGAGACTTTTCATGACCTTATTTGGGGTTTTCTTTGCAAAAATACTGGAGCGGGTTGCTATTGCCTTCTCCAGTTCATTCTATAGATAAGGAAACTGAGGAAAACAGGATAAAGTGACTTTCCCAGGGTCATACAGCTAGTAAACATGTGAGACCATGTTTGAACTCAGGTCTTCCTGACCCCAGGTACCCTAACCACTGAGCAACCTAACTGCCCAATGTCAGTAAATGAACACTTATTAATTGCTTACTATGTGCCTGGCACATCTGACTTGCCCATCGTTGCACTGTATCAGAGTTGGAACTGAACTCAGGTATTGAGTTGCTAAGGTTGGTTTTATGTCCTCTACAACATGTTGCCTTTCTGCTCTCCAGATAACAGGAGATGAATAAATAGTGATCATTGATGATAGTGATAATAATGGTGGTTATGCCAGGACAGGACAGGACAGATTATAATGATTCCATCTTCAAAGATTTAAAACACATTTGTATTTGTCCTTTGTTGAAGAAAAAGACCATGTCATCAGAGAAATGATGACATGACTTGCACTTGACTTTGTTTTGAGTGACTCACTTCTCCTCCAGAGTCATCTGAATTCTGTGACCTGATAGTCCTCAGGATGACTAGAGATGACCCAGGATGCATTGGGAGACCTTGGCCCCTTTAGGCCAAGGTCTATGCAGGTACTCACTTAGGGTGAGGTAATGCCCCAACTCACTTATATATAGCTAGGTACACAATACACAATATACTAGGCCTAGAGTCAGGAAAACTTCAGTTCAAATTCAGCCTCAGGCACTTGCTGTGTAAAACAAGGAAGTTCTGTTTCCACAGCTTTAGGTCATCAGAGTTGTGGCCTAGCAAGGTCAGGTTAGAGGTCAGAAACTTGTGTGCAGACTTGAGAAGCTTTTTGAGGGAAAGCCTATCAGAGAGGAGAACATGAATTCACATGGCCAGTGGATGGTGGGGTGTGAAGTCCAAAATTTGGAACAGTATAAATGCCTTACATTGGTCTGAACAAACTGTAGTTTTCCTGTAGTCTTACTTGGAAGTCACCTGTTCGTGAATGTAGAAAGCTCTCCCTCCTCCTGAAGAGGGGTGGAGCCAGCTTTGGTCAAAGTGTTCAATTCCTCTGAACTCTTATTTTAATAAATTTTTCTTGTTCCTTTTTTTGTTTTAAGCATGTCTCCAACACTTAGTAACTTTGTGACCCTGTATAACTCATTTAATCTCTGTCTGCCTCTGTTTCTTCAATTGTAAAATAGAGATTATAATAGCACTTACCTCCTTGTTGTGAGATTCTTTTTGTACAGCATTTAGAACAGTGCCTGGCACAATGTGCACTTAAAAAATTCTTGTTTCCTTCTTTCCTCCCTCCCTTCCTCTGTACCTTTCTTCCTTCTTGAAGGTAACAGGCTTCATACTTTCTAGCTGTGTAGTTTCTGACATCACAGAGCAGTGAACATACATGGCGTGCACATCACCTATGACTTTCACCAGGTCTTCCCATTGAGTTGGGTTACCCACTTTCAGGTAGGGCTCTGAAAAGTTGCCTGAGTAAAGTGCAAGAGACTTGGGCAGGTGGCAGTGGTGGCAGTAGCAGCAGCAGCAGGGCTAGACCTAACAGTAGCAGAGCAGGCTGTCAACAAAATTACAACTGCACATTTTGATGATTTGTCCATTTTATCTGGATACTTTTTCAATATAAATGAGGTGTTTAGTTTGGAGTAGAGAAGATATGATTGCTGCCTTCAAATATCTGAAGGGTTGTCATGTCGTTGAAGGAGGAGTTTCACTATGAGCTGTTCCAGAAGGCAGAACTGAGACCAATGGTTAGACGTAACTGGGACATGAATTTCATGGAAAATTACTATTTGCAACCTTCAGACATTTGAAAATAGAAGTGGCTGCCATGAGAACTTAAGTGGATGTTGTTCTTCCCCAGCTCCCTCATTCCCATAAAATGTAAGCTATTTGAAGGCAGCAACAGTTGCCTTTGTACACCTCATATGTAAAACACTGCCTGGTATTGATGGGGTACAGGGTCTGGGAACCCCATGGAATTCTCCTTGAATCATCCCACTTGATCTGGCATTCGCCTGAGGCTATAAACCTTTCATTATCTCTATGCCCAATTCTCAGTGAACCTTAACCTACCCATTGTCTGTTATCTCTAGTTAGCCTTAGGCTATTTTCCACCATGGGATTAACCATTTTCTTGATTCCTAGCATCCAGCCTCTAGTCACCCCAGTCTATAGGCCACTCCTATCAAGATCTTCCCTATACTCCTCCTCTAGTCAGCCCAGACTGTTTGACCACGGCTAGATCCCTCCCTTGGTATTTTTGTTTAGAAGATGTATCTTGTTTCAGTGAAAGTGCTCAGATTCAATCTGGCCGTCTTATATTAGCATTACAAATGTTCAGATTTCTTAAGAGTGGCCAATATGGTGGATCTTTAATAAACCTTGTTTTTCTTTGAATGAAAGAAGACTTGGGTCAAATTCATTTGGGCAGGACCTGTGTGTTGCTATTTCAGAGTTTCAGCACTCCTGAACTGCAACAGTATCATGAGTATTTACTGATTGAATAAATGAAGCAGAAATGAAGTAATGTTTCCAGAGAAGTTATAAAAAAAGATTCCTTGTTTGACCATATTACCTCTAAGGCCTATTTGCACTTCTACGATATTGGAAAGAAAAGAATAGAAAACAATCTGTGTAGTGTGGTATGAATATGGTACTTTCCAGAGGCAGGAGAATGGATAATTTGTCTGTTTGGGTTCTATTTACCTCTGTGAGTCAATGGTTATCTTTCCATGTTTTAGGCACTACTGGAACGGAGAAAGGACTGTGATAAATCATCATAACCCTTCAACTTCCATTTTAATTTGCTTTTAGATTATAAAGTCTATATAAAATTAAAAAAATAACACTCGTTCATATCATACTTTTTAAAGCTTTTACCTCATAATAATCCTATTCGGTAGGTAGTACAGGCATTATACTGATAGGTAAACTGAGACCAAAGTAGATTAAGTGGACTATCTAGTTTTATAATGGCTAACAAGTAAGGAATTTTTGGCCTGTACTCTAATAACAATTCTATTCCATAACCCAAGTTGCTTTGCCTCTAGGGCCTCAGTTTCCTTATCTGTAAAATGAGGAGTCTGGACTAGATTAACTCTAAAATTCTTTCCAAATCTGACATTTTATTTTTCTATATTCCTAAGTTTTTCAGTGATCCCTTTTCTGGGTCTTAGCTCCATTGAGGTGCTGCATTCTACCTACTAGCTCAGTGAGCCCCTCCCTGTCTCATGTTCTCTCTCCCATCCCCTCAGGGTCCTTGCAGATCCATTTGCTACACAAACAGACAAAGAGAGTTTGGGCTTGTAATTCCAGTCCCAGAAGGGGCTTTGGAGAACAAAGGAGGGAACACCAGGCAATCTGGAGAAGAGAGAAGCAGCAAGCGTGGCTCCAGGGCACATTTCCTCAAGTGTGTGTATGTTCAGCTTCCTTCAGAAAAAGTCTGGTACTGTTTATATTGGAGATTTTCCATCAGCATCTGCAGTACAAGGAGTATTTTTACAGAATGCCATATAAAATGGAAGGTAAATTTCAAAAGATATTTTTCAAGATCAATAAGTTGAGGCACTAAAGTGGAAAGATTTGAGGGACGCTAGGAAGTCTCCCCAGGTCCCCAGATTTCTCCTCCACCTGCCTGAATTGGTAATTGATGGTCCACCATTAAAGATTCATTTCTTTGGATTTAGCATTGACATCCCCAGCTTCCTCACAAATCCCCTTGGGAGGAATGAAATGTTATATTGTGGGAGACAGGAGAGATAAGTAGTATAAGTACACTGAGTAAATCCAAGGAGGACTTGGGCAACTTCACAGTTTTGCTGAGGGCAAGCTTGGGTTCCTACCCTTGGGGAATGAACAATCTAGAATTTGTTTTAGATGATGTAGGGGCAATCTCAAGGACTGACATTTTGAGGTCATAACTATTATCCTGTTATCAAGATCACAACCAGGAGAACTGTGGCAGAGAAACTGGTGGTACGTGCCCCAAGACCCTTGTTCTTGTTTGTGGTCATAGTTACTGATCTTTTGTTTTTGAAGAGGACCAATGCTATCTACAAAGAGAAGCCTGACCTTTTCTGAACGGTTTGTGAACAATTTCATGAATGCTGGAGACTTGAACATCATGAAATGCATGTAATATCCCTCCAAGACCACCTGGTCCAAATCCTTAATTTTACAAATGAAAAATCTAAATCCCAGAGAGAAGTGCTTTGGCTCCAGTCATGTGGCTAGCAATTAGCAAAGTGGAACTAGAACTCTAGTTTGCTGGCTCCTACTTTTGCATTCTCTGCTCTATGCTACTCGTTCCTGTACTATACTTCTCCTGATGCTGTAGTCCTTACATTATACTTCCTTCCTTCTTTCTTTATTTTGTTCAATTGTATTGTATTGATTGATTCATTTTGTCTGGGCATAGTAGCTACTTTCCAACAAACAACCAAACTATCACAATGACATTCTACCAAAAACATTAGATGAGGAAATATTAACAGAGAAGGATGTAGTCTTGATCTGAAATAATTTGGGATAAACACTAGCCATTGCACTTGCCAGTTTTACTGCCTCTTCATCTTGTCTGCTTTTATATTGCTGCAGACATTATCTATTGTTTTTTTTTGGCTTTGTTTTCTTGACTTTTTATCACTTTGAACATGCTTTCTCACTATTCTCTGAATTTGTCACGTAAGAGGAAAAATTTCTGCCCCTACTCCAATTGATATAACTACACAAGGCTCAAATATCTAGAATCAGGGGTGGGGAGCCTGTGGCCTTAAGTGACCCTCTAGGTCCTCAAGTGCAGCCTTTTGACTGAATCCAAATTTCACAGAACAAAGATATCAAAGGGATACACTTGAGAACCTAGAGGGCTACATGTGACCTAGAGGCTGCAGGTTCTCTACCCTTGATCCTAGATCAAATCAATCAAACAATAAACA
This sequence comes from Notamacropus eugenii, assembly GCF_028372415.1. Taxonomy (NCBI): domain Eukaryota; kingdom Metazoa; phylum Chordata; class Mammalia; order Diprotodontia; family Macropodidae; genus Notamacropus; species Notamacropus eugenii. The sequence continues at coordinate 338,988,599 of NC_092875.1, read as the reverse complement.
AGATTAACTCAATCTTTAATCAGTTTTAAAAGATCACTGTGGCTCTGAGTCATTGGCTGAAAACATAGATGGTTTGTGATTGACTGAAGGAATCAAGTCTGTTTTAAATCATATGCTCCAGTACCTGGCAAGTTGAATGGTGGTAGAATTTAATGGTGGAAGGCTCCTGAAAGGGAATTACTCTGAAGCTGTGGGAGTGGGATGGGGGTAGGGGTGAGAGGAATAGGTTTAGGGAACTTTTTTTCTTTTTCTTTCCATACTGTATTGACTAGTGATGTCACTTTCTGAACTTTAAAATGTCAAAAGAGCAAATGGTTCTCATTTAATATCTGTAGAAGTGCTTTCTGAGCAGCAGTGGCTGAAGACAGTCTTCATCAGAACCAGATATACCAAGGACATGCTGCATACACCAAGGAAAGGCAGCCTCAGGATTCTACAAGGGCATAGACTCTGGGATCTCAGCAGAGAACTGTAACTAAGGGAAATTTCATTAGCACTCTATGAAGGGAGAAAAAGACTTAAAAACTAGGAGCTGTGAGTTTATCCCTGGATACATATATTTTATAAATTTAAGCCTCTTCTCCCCAGGGAGCTGGTGTGAAAAAGGAAAGTGCTTACCTGGTCTGAGTATATGTTTCTATAACACCTACCCATACTCTACTTTGTTTTTTTTTTTAGTAAATACTTTTTCTAAAAGCTAACAAAATTTGACTGATAATCAATAGGGAATATACCAGTGGGGGTTCATGAGTGACTATGAGAAATCTTAGCCCCTTATGGTTACCCCTCAAATCCTGAGGATAATATTAGTAGTCAGGCACACTCTGTGGACTCAGCCTACCAAAACATATGAGAGTTGAGAAAGTAGAACCAGAAGGGTGTAATGCATTCATATTCATCTTTCTTTACAGCACAGTAGTAATTCATTCATTCATGTCATGACTTTTTTAGATATTCTCACAGTCATTCAGTACATATTTTGTTTCCAGCTATTTTCTACCACAAATAATACTGCTATTAACAACTTTTCTTTCCTTTCTTTCTGTCAATTACCTCTTTGGGATACATAGTCCCAGTAGTGGCATCTCTGGATCAGAGGCTTTAAACAATTTAGTAACTTTACTCACATAATTGCTTTCTAAGTGTCTTTTCTTCTTAAGGTTATTCACCATCACTAGGAGTTGTAGGATCCAGAATCCTAGAATTATAGAATTTAGGACTGAAAGGGATCTTAGATACTACCTAATATGACCTCCCACCCAGTACCTTCTAGACCATTCAGGTAATGATCATCAAATGACAGCCCCTGCTGGGCCCAGCTCTGTTTTAGGTGCCTTCCTCTTTGAATTAGTATTTAACTGCAGCCCCAGCATGAAGTTAGTAAGTGCCATTGCCCTCTTTCCAAAGAACTGTGTGCCAGCAAAGGATTTAACATCTCACAGCGCTTTTTAAAGAGGAAATTTGACTCAGAGGCATAGCCAAAGCCCAGTTCAAGTAAGCAGAGTCAGTAACACATATTCCCTTCCGGAAAATGGGAACTAGGACACTGAGTTGGAAGAATGATGAACAGTGAACAAATGAGTATGGAAAAGAACACCTTGGATTAATGCAAAGGTAGTCTAGCTAGGTTCAAAGTATCTAGTCCAAGGGTGGGGAACCTACACCCTCAAGGCTGGGTCCTCAAATGTGGGCCTTTGACTGAATCCAAACTTCACATAACAAATCCTTTAACAAAGTCACATATGGTTCTCTGGGTGCTCAAGTGCAACCCTTTGACTGAATCCATACTTCACAGAACAATTCCTTTTATTAAAGAGATTTGTTCTGTGAAGTTGGGATTCAGTCAAAGGGCTGTACTTGAGGAACCCAGAGGACCACGTGTGACCTTGAGATCACAGGTTCCCCACCCAAGCTCTAGTCTCAGGTTCCTTTCCCCTATCCTTCTTTAATCTAGCCTTCATGCCATAGCCAGATTAATTTTAATAATACAAAATCCTGGTGGTATCATTCTCAGTTCAAGCACTTCACTGACTCCTCATGGCTTTTCACACCAAACCGATACTTCCCTATGGGGCAACTAAGATTGTTTTCTAGTTTTACTAAGGACAGAACAAGATGAAAGAACCTTATACAGCATCATGAGGGACTGAGGATTAAAGCACAGAAGAATTTATCAAAAGGAAAAATAGTAGATACATGATTGGAAATGTCGAATCGACTCTTCTGGAACTCTTAAAAAAAAGATGTGTGTCCGAGCTCTTGTCTAGAAGCAGAAGGATGGATGGTATATTTTACTTCAGGTTCCATGGCCTCAGGCTATTAAACTTCAAGAGATATTTATTAAGAATTAATCATAGTTCAATTGTTCTTTAAGATAAATTTTCCCATAACTAGGAGTATTAATATCTCTAGGTCTTGAACAATGATTGAATAAACTCTGTCATTATTCCTGATAAGGGTGTGGCAAGCTTGGGCCCCTACAGCCCAGTTCACCATCTCTAACTTTCTTTGACTAAAAAGTCTTCCCCAGCAACTGCTTATTGGAATTTAAACTCCTTAAGGGCAGAGAATATGTTTGTGGTTGTATCTGTATCCCAAGAGCATGGCAGAAGGTTTGACACATAGTAGGCATGGAATAAATGACTTTTCATTCTTTCCTACATAGTACTACTTGGGCTCACCCCACTACTTCCTTACTCCTCCAACATCCTACCTTGGTTATCCTGAGTAGCAGGTCAGATAATTTAAGTAACCATTTATGGGGTCTCTGAAGGATTCATATTAAAACAACAATTAAGGAGGGAGTAGGAAGGGTTGTTTGCAGAGACGTATGGGAAGTCCTGAATTTTTTTTTTAAGGGGGGAGGTTGGACATGAGGGAGAAGAACATCATCTCTGTTCTTGGAGAGGGGGAAGATCTATGCCTATGGAGTCACCTGGACACATGGAGTCACCTCCACTCTACTTGGGAGTTGGGGTGCAGACCCATTTGAATGACAGGTGGGAGGTGTTATTGACTGCCTAGCATCTTTCTGTGTGACCAGAGATAGAACAGTAGCACCAGAGAGCTATCAAGAGTAGGACCACTTGTTTGGTGCTGCATTAAGAGCAACATGCAGAGAAACCAAGTGTCTTCAGTGAAGATAAGAAAACTCTGGAATATGGCCATAATTATGGGACTGGCCTCTGACCTCTGCCTCAGAGTGGCAGAGGAGAACTGACACCATCTGCTGGAGAACTGAAGGCAGAATTATACTGTGTGAGAAGTCAGAACTAAGTCAGGAAGCACTGGTAGAAGCAATGACCCTTGACAATTGCTGGGAGCTACAGAGAAAAGACAAACTGTGCAAAAATCAATTGGAGAGCCTCAGAAGGAGATACACACTGAGAAGCTATCCTGGAGGCAATCCCTTCTGCAGGGAACCTATCTAGGGCGTGATTGCAAGGGGCACAGTTATACAGGCCTCTGGGAAGGATTGCTTCTTAATGCATATCATCATTTCCCATGAGCTCTTCTTCAAGCATCATTTGTTTTCTCTGACCTGCAAATTAATTTGTCCATTTTTTGAGCTTTATGACCTATGTACCTGCAAGGAAAAGTGGTGATAACACATTGAATTAGGATTAAATAATGGAGTTCCTTGATCATTGGGATGGAGGAAATGATTCAGAAAAATGAGAAGTTTCCAAAGTAGACTTTTATTGCCACTTGAATGATTCTCACAGAGAAGGAAATTGAGGCTCAGAGCTAGGAAATGACGTTTCCAGGGTCACAGCTGTAAGTGTCATAGGTGGAACTCCAACCAGACAGGTCTTCTGACTCCAGATACAGTGCATTCTCAAGTGGGCCAAACACGATATCTCTGTCTAGGTTTTGAGGTAGATGTAAAAATTAGATGACATTATCTTTTCCCCTGAATGGAAGTTACAGTTTATTAGGGGGATAGGACATATGCATAAATAACTATAATTTTATATGATGAATGCATAAACAATACAAAGACAGTCTTATTCAGGTTCCTCAGGGGAAGATCATTATTGACTAGTGGTTCTGGCAAAGGTTTCACAAATGAGATGACATTTGACTTAGGCTTTAAAGGATGGGTAGGATTTAAACAGAGATGGGGAGCTGTAACACCAGTGTGATAGTCAGAGCAACCTCTATGAATATGCATGCACGTGTATTTCCTGAGTAAATTTGAAAAATATAAATTACTCTCTTCCTGAAAGAGGAAACCAAGATATTTATTCAGACACCAGAAAGCCAAATCCACCATAGTAACAAAGTTCGTACACATGACCAATTCAGGCAGCACCAACTTTGCCAAACCTTCCCTCTGTTAGGCCTCCCCATAAACAAGTTTCTTTAGGCAAAATTCCTCCCTCTGTGACTCATGCTAGCTGCTCTGCCTCAGCTCTGCCTCATCCTCACTTACTGCTTCACTCTTCTTGCTCCACCCGTTTGACAAGCTTGTCTCATTATGTGATGTGACTCAGCATCCATGTGACTCAGGTTATGGGCTGGGCCAAAGCTCAAAGCAGGTCACAAAGGCCTATTAAGAGGCTGGAAAGATCTTCAAATTCCCTTAACAATACATTCAGCCCCAAGATCTTCTATGTCCAATAATAGTTCAGTGGGAGTTTAGGGATAACTGGCATCAACATAACTTCACAATATAACAGGGATAACACAAAATAAAAACATAAAACAATATCTTAGGGTAGGTGCTTGAGCACAAGTGCCCCATCATTCCCACCTCAAACGAATGGGATCCAAAATTCCTTGGGGTAAGGGGCAAAAGGCCTTTCTATAATTACTTCCTGCTGACACTGGACATAGGACTGTCCCTGCCTGTCTTGAGAGGTCCCATTCAAAGAGTTAGTTCTTTAGCTGGTATCCAGAGCTTGGCTGATGCCAAGTTCAGGAGTGATGCCTCACAGTCTTGGATAGAGGGTTAATCAGTTAGTCATCAACAAGTAGAGGGCACTAAGCCTGTAGGAGAATAATCTAGCAAAGTTTAAACAAACAAAGGCCAAGAAGAATAAGGAGACAATAACTAGAAGCAGGGTATATATATTTACCTAGATATATATGTATGTATGTATGTATATGTGTATATCATCTGTGCTCTTGGAGTCCATAAACCCACTAGAACTGCATTAATTCCTATATTTCTTACTGCAAATTGATATCTCCCCTCAGGCAAATTTAAAGTCATACCTCTCAAAATATCTATCCCAATGATGTATTCAGGAATGGGTACAATTACCACAGTATATTCTTTCTTAGGTAATTGTCCAATTTTCATCGTTAGTTTAACTTGTCTGGCTGATAATTCAGCCCCTCTCAGTCCTGTGGTGGTAATAGTTCTGCGTTTAAATTTTTCAGCGTTTCCATATTTAAAGGAGGCCTCTGCTCTAATATCTGTTAAAGTCCTAGTTACAATAGTTGATGCATTTTTCCAATATATGGCTAAACTGATATGGGATCTGTAATCCCATCTGTATATATCTTTAATCTGAGCTAGGGCTTGGTCCATTTCCTATTCTCCCTGCAGGTGTGATGAACTTGGATACAATGATTCAGGAGGATCTGTTGGGGCAGTTCTTACTCCCCTATTCCATCTAATATCAAGTCCCCTTTTTTGGTACATCTTATATAGTTTCTTAATTGGAATGTCATCTATTCTTCCAAAATCTATCCCTATTCTTCATAAAGCAGTAAACAATTATTTCCTTGTTAGTCTATTCTTTGAATCTGCTGGTTATTTGCTCTTCTCTATTGAGGAAATTTATCTTTTCCCCATTCCCCTAAGTCACCCAACTGTAAAATCTTATCCAGCACGTCCGAAAGAGGGTGCCCTATTTCTCCTACTGGTAGAGTAAGAATTATGTGTTTATAAGCAGGAGGAACAGACTTCACCATAATATTTCTATGAGAAACTATTAAGGGAATGCTGTGATATGCATCTGAATCTCCAATCATAATTGCAGTTTTCTTTTCCTCTTCCTTTAATTTTCTCAAACATTCTCTAAACGAATACCAAGGTGCATCTCCACTAGGCCACATAGTCAGTAGGATACTGTTTATTGCATCCCTCAGCAGCTAAAAGCTAATAAATTAGGGCCATTGTTACCTCCTTGAATATGGTAATACCTAAAAGCTAGTTGTACAAAAGGATTCTGACTAACACCTATAAATTTCAAACAATCCATGTTATCTACCCATACTCTTCCAGTTTCTTCATCACTGATTCTCACCATCCAAGATACTAATGACTCTCCCATTTTGGAGGTGAATCGACTTAGAATATTTGTGACTTCCTGCTGAGTAAAATTCTCAGTTACCTCCTTAAACACTGTGAGGCCTCCCTGGTTCTCCTGCTTTCTTCGTAGTATTTGACATGCCCCCACATTCCTAGAAGCCTCCTCATCTAAATTTGTTTCATTTTCCTCCCACACATCTTCCTTCCAGGTTGTCTGTGCCCCAGTCCGGCCCTGCTTGTGTAAGGGCTGCATGAACCTTCCTTGTAGTCATTTTTCTCTTTTTTCTGAGCCACTCTCACAGCTGTTTTTTCTGTTACCACCTGATACTTTTTAGCTTGTTCTTCTAAAGGAAAGTTCAGATGCTGTAGCATAGAAAGCTTCTCTTGCAAATCAGCTAATTCCTTTTTCAACTGAACCTTTTCCTCCAGCAATTTGTCTCTACTTTTACACATAATACAATCACTTGTCAACAATGCCCATTTTCTTCCATATATCCCTGCCATTTCTTTCTCTGGTTCTACTAGTATTCCTTGCAACCATCTTTCTAAATCTCTGGGTTCTCCCTTCTGTACACTAGGTTCCCAGTTTTCAAAAAGTTCTGTATTATTAGCCCATTTTCTCACCAGGGAAGAATAAAGTATAATATAATAATATCCTCCAATCCAGGGATATCCATTTCCTTCCTGTTTCCAAGAAGAGGTTTTATATTTCACAATCCCATCTTTGTCACCATTTATAATGCCAGTGTGATACTCATAGCTGTCACTATGAATATGCATGCGTATTTCCTGGGTAAATTCATAAAATATAAATGACTCTCTTCTTCAAAGATAAAACTAAGATATTTATTCAGATACTAGAAAGCCAAATCCACCATAGTAACAAAGAAGTTCATACACATAACCAATCCAGGGAGTACCAACTTCCCCAAGCCTTCCCTTTGTTAGGCCACTCCAAAAACAAGCTTCCCTAGGCAAAATTCCTTCCTCTGTCACTCATGCTAGCTATTCTGCCTCAGTTCTGCCTCACTCTCACTTCCTGCTCTACTTGTTTGGCAAGATTCTCCTATCACTCCATGTGACTCAGGCTCCATGTGACTCAGGCAGTAGGTTGGGCCAAAACTCAAAGCAGGTTATATGGACCTATTAGGATGCAGGAAAGATATTAAAAGTCCCTTAACATTACAGGAGTCAGTACCATTAGAGGATGAATGAGGGAGAAGGACATTCCAGGCATTGAAAAGGAATATTATGAGCAAAGGGATGCTTGAAATAGTCTAATTTGGCTGGACCTGAGGCTCATAATAGAAAGAGCATTGACCTGAGAGTCAGGACACTTGGGTTGTAATCTTTGCTCTTTGCTAAATGTTTGTGTAAGCTTAGGTAAATCACTTAACCTCTGAAAGTGAAAGTTTGGATTAAGTGATCTTTGAGTTCTGTTTCAACTTGCAATTGTCTCCTTAAATGTCCATCATCATTAGCAATGAGCCTCTCAGCTCTCCTACTTCATTTGTCATTCCCTTACTATGGCATGACCTTTTCTACTCATGTCTACCTTTGTCCACCCCAATACAAAGGTTATTTCTGAGACATGTTGCATCCTTCACTGCACCTACTATAGAGGTGGATATTAAAATGTGCCCAAATAATACTTAAATATTAATTTGTTGACAAACTTCATTATACTAACTCACATTGATAGATAACCCAAAGGGTTATCAAACTGTACATATCCTTTGACCCAGCAATACCACTGCTAGGTTTGTATCCCAAAGAGATTAAAAAAGTGGGAGGGGGAGGACCTTTTTGTGCAAAAAGATTTATAGTAGTACTTTTTGTAGTGACTAAGAACTGGAAATTCAGGGGATACCCATCAATTGGGGAATGGCTGAACACGTTGTAGCATATGATTATAATTGAATATTATTGTGTCATAAAAATGATGAGCAGTATGATTTCAGAAAAAACATGGAAAAACTTACTTGAACTGATGCAGAATCAAATGAGCAGAACCAGGATAACCATAACAGTAATACAATGATCCAAGACAATCCCAGTGGACTCATGATTAAAAATGCTATCTGCCTCCAGAAAAGGAACTGATGCTGTCTGAATACAGACCAAATCATACTATCTCTCTCTTTTTCTCTTTTTCCTTCCTTCCTCCCTGCCTTCTTTTCCTTTCTTTCTTTCTTTCTTTCTTTCTTTCTTTCTTTCTTTCTTTCTTTCTTTCTTTCTTTCTTTCTTTCTTTCTTTCTTTCTCTTTTTCTCTATCTTTCTTTCTTTCCTTCCTTTCTTTCCATCTTTCCTTCCTTCCTTCTTTATTTTTCTTTCTTTTCTGGTTTTGTTCAAGTTTTTTTTTTCTTATAAAATGATTACTATGGAAATGTTTTACACAATTACACATATTGAACCTATATCCAATTGCTTACTATCTCAGGGAGGGAAAAGGAGAAAAAGGGAGGGATATAATTTAGAAATCAAAACTTAAAAATGAGTATTAAAAATTGTTTCTACATGTAATTGGGAAAAAAAACATTAAAAAATTCAAATAGCACTGTCTTCAACACAGCCTTAAGAAGTTGAGGTGAGAGTGAAGATATAGTATAATTATATACATTTTACCAGAGTAGTATAATAAATTTCTAAATACCAACTCCTCCAAGAAGGCTTCCTTGACAAAGACAAGATAAGAAGTGAATCAGCTTTCTTCCTCTACAAAAACACCACAGGTAGTGTTCTCCCTTGGTTTGTCACTTTATATTTTATATCTTTCCCTTTAACTTATGTTAGGGTTTTACTTCTGGGTCTATTAGCTCAGTACATCAGCATGCAGCTCCAGTGAAGCCAATGTCATGGGTTCAGTCCTCCTATATATTAGTTAACCCTCTGACTATGTTTCCCAAATCTGTCCATGTACCTTAAACTTCTAACTGCTTATTGAGAGAATAGAGATCTGACCTGAAACTGTTGCAGAGTTCCCAAGCTTTGGTCCAAATCCAATGGAGGATGGGGTTGGTAGAAGTGAGGCATACCTTTCCGGGTGGAGGTACAGCTCTTCTGCTCCCAATGCCAGCTGCAGGATCTTCCCAGTCCAATGCCCCATTCCTCAACATCCTAGCCTACTCTAGGCAGCCATTCCCTAGGATTCTATTACCTTGTCTCTAATCACCTTCCCATCAGGATTGGGTAAAGGCAAATGCCTTTAACTTCCTTCCAACAGCTGCCTGTGGAGACTCCTTGGGGTACCATAAACAATTCAGGGGAATCAAAACAAAGGGTTATGTATCATTTGTACCTGATATTTCCAGTCTCCTCCACTGGTGTGTAGGTAAATGTTTAAAAACCAGCTGCCCCTCCCCCCCCTGCAAAGCATACTTCTAATCTGCATTACAAACATTTTCTCCATCAGTTTCTCCATCATCTCATCACTGAAGTCCAGTTAATCAACAAAGCAAAACAAAAAAAATTAAATCTGATTTGTGGCATTTGCTGGTTTCTAAGGTATAAATGTTCTCACTGAAAATTTAGCCATGAATTTTCAGGATCACTTTAGAGATCATTCCACCATACCTCTACCTCCTCCATTGCCTTCATAGTAAACTCAGCGCAAGACTTCCAGAGTCCCTACTCCCTTCTGCCCTCCACTTCCACTGTGCCACATGGATCCCTTCCCTACTTGGCCACAGTAGAAGGTCTAATTGGGTTTAGA
>NC_092875.1:338608917-338673602 GCF_028372415.1 Notamacropus eugenii | reverse complement strand
TACATGGAATAGTTTTTCTTTCAGATTTATGGATAAGGGAAGAATTTAGGACCCAAGAAGATATAGATAACATTACAAAATGTAAAATAGATAATTTTGGTAATATAAAATTGAAAGGTTTTTTGCACAAACAAAACCAATGCAACCAACATTATAAGGAAAGCAGAAAACTGGGAACCTTTTTTTTTTTTTTTTGCAATAAGTATTTCTGATAAAGACCTCATTTTTCAAATATTTAGAGAACTGAGTCAAATCCATAAAAATAAAAGTTATTTCCCAATTGATAAATGGTCAAAGGATATGAACAGGCAGTTTTCAGACAAAGATATCAAAGCTATCGATAGTCATATGAAAAAGTGTTCTAAATCACTATTGATTAGACAAATGCAAATTAAAACAAGTCTGAGGAACCACCTCATACCTATCAGATTAGCTAATATGGCAAAAAAGGAAATGTTGGATATCGGAGGTGTTGTGTGAAAGCTGGGACACTAATGCATTGTTGGTTCAGTTGTGAACTGATCCAACAGTTCTGGAGAGCAATTTGGAACTATGCCTGAAGGACTATAAATCTGTGTATACCCTTTGATCCAGCAATACCACTACTAGATCTATCTCCCAAAAACATACAAAAAAAGGGAAAATAACTTAATTGTATAAAAAATATTTAAACCAGCTCTTTTTGTGGTGGCTAAGAATTAGAAATTGAAGGGATGTCCATCAATTGAGGAATGGTTGAATACACTGTGGCATATGATTGTAATGGAATATTATTGTGCTATAAGAAATGAAAAGTGGATGATTTTAGACAAATCTGGAAAGACTTATATGAACTGATGCATAGTGAAGTGAACAGAACCAGGAGAACATTGTACACAGTAATAGCAGTATTGTTCAATGAAGAACTGTGAATGACTTAACTGTTCTCAGCAATTCAATGATCCAAGAAAATTCCAAGGGTCTAATGATGAAGCACACTATCTGTCTTCTCCTTTCCTTCTCAGAGAAAGAACTGATATTGTTTGAATACAGACTGAAGCATGCTATTTTTCACTTTCTTTTTCTTTTGAGTCTTCTTAAACAAAATGACTAACATGGAAATGTTTTACATAACTGCACATGTATAAGTAACTTATGTCTGATTGCTTACCATCTTAGTGAGGGGGAGTATGGAGGGATAGAATTTGGAACTCAAAACTTTAAATAAAACTGTCAAAAATACTAATTATGTGCCATGCATGCAGAACTGGGGATATAAATGGAAGCAAAAAGAGAGTCCTTGCCCTTGAGGAGATTTCATTCTAATGATGGAAGACAACACATAAAAGAAAACTGAAAAGTAGGGGAGGGAGAGAAAAAATACACATACACAAACACATATACATATATACACATATACATACATGTGCACACACATACAGACCCGCATGCATATATGTACATACATGTACATATAAATACATGTGTGCGTGTATTTTATATATATATATATATATATATACATATATGTAAGGTAGAGAAAGAAGCCTGGAGATGCTTCTAGGGTGAGAAGGCTGGTGAATCATGATGGAGAAACAAGTGGAGTGGAACCCAGAGAAGAATGAAGAAGTAAGGCTGACTCTGACCCTTTTTTATAGATTTCAACAAACTCCGCATGAAAATAGGATGATATTGAATGCTTTTTGTACATGATGCTCATAGAAAGCAATGCAGTGTAATATAAGGGACATTGAATTAGGAGGGGGAAGGCCTGAGCTCTTGCCAAGTTGTGTGGCTAATCCCTCTACTTGGGTTTGGGTCATTCCCATTGCCCCTGAGTGCCTTCAGTCTCTTTATCAGTCAAACACAGATAATGATATCTGCATGACCTATTTCACAAGAATATGGTAAAGATGCAATGCGATATACTACAGTTTATTTGAAGCATGTAAAGTATAATTTAGATAAAAGTGATTATTATTGTTACTGAATCTTTTGGTTTGCTTGTTGTCTGCCCTTCTTCTCTACAGAACCATGTTGCCTTGGGATTTTTGCTAGGACGTTGAAAAAAGCTTTTATTTTGCCTTTCATATTGGTTTATGTATTTATTGTAACATTTATAAGCCATGTTGAAGGAAACCTCTGAGTTCTGAAGCCTCTGCTCCAGCCAGGGAACGAGGCTTAGGGAATTCTAATCTGAGCCATTCTGCTGACAGGCTGGGTGACCTTGGCCAAGTCACTTAACCTCAGCACACCAGTGTCCTCATTTGTAACAAAGCAGTGGGAATGAGACCTGGATTACCTCACCAGGGTGTCTTGAGGAATAACTAATTAATGATTGTAAAGCACTTAGCAAATAGAAAGTGCTGTACAAAATGCTTAATATTAATAATAAAATGCACTTACTGCAAGCCTTAGGCATATGTACAGAAATAATGACAGCAATTAAAATAACATGCTAACAAAACTCATTAACCCCCAAACCTCCTCCTGACTTTGCTTCATTATTTTAGCCTCAATGCTTTCTTAAAACTCTTCAGATGGGTGCATGGGGAAAGAGTCTAATGTGATCTCTCATCCATCCTCCCCATCTCCTGGAAAAGTAGCACCTCACCTCCTAGGACTTGCACATTCTTCAAGGCCCAGCTCACATCCTGTACCTTCCTTGAAGCCTCCCCTGATCACCCCTGTCCTCTGAGCTTTGTCTCCTTAAAATGTCTATATCTGTATCACTCACTTGGCAGGCATCAATTACAGAATCGTAGCATGTTTGATATTCAAGGGAACTTAGAAAAAAATAATACAATATCTTCCTTTTATACAAGTGAGGAAATTAAGGCCAAAAGAGGTTAAATGATTCATCCAAGGTAGTAACAGAATAATGTATGATTGAGCTGTGATTTGAAACTATGGTTATCCCTTGGCTTTCATATGCCTGAGAGGAAAATACCTGTTGGGCAATGGTACTGAGGAAGGATAGAGGACTGGGGCACAGGGACAGGAGGATCCCCAAATTTTGTGTTTTTAATTTATCATCTGTTCATGTATGTGTATGTTTATGTGTGTATATGTATAATATCCATGATGTATACAATATAAAATATAAACAAATGTGCATACACATATTAATCTACATTAACAATATACATTAATATACAGTATATACATGTATATATATAAACATGTACACATGTATATATGTATACACATATATATACATAGATACTGTGTATATGTATACACATACATATGTATGTATGTCTTCTGTCTCCACAGAAGTTAATTCTGTTATCATACATACTGTGTCTCCTTCATCTTTCTTGTATCCATGGTGCCTAGCACAGGCATGGGGACCTAGTAAGATTCAAAACTGTTGCTTGATTGACTCTAACAATATACCCTAGGGTAATCGACTTCATGCTTACTCTTTCTCATGCTGTCCTTATCTTTTTCAATATAGGATTCAGGATGGGGCAGTGTAGAGGTAGATTCCAGAGATGAGTTAGTGGACTTTTAGCTATCCAGCAAGAAGATCTCTTGGGGCATGTGGGGATAGGTAGAGAGGAGATATGGATCTTTGAATATTACAACTGATATTGATGTACCCTCATAACCTGCCATCCTAAAACTGGGAGGGAATAGAAACCGGGGAGTCCAACAAATGAACAATAGGCATTGAAGAATTAGGGGAAAAGAGAAAATTTTTGTTTTTCATTCTTTCCTCTAACATAGAGATGGCTGTTTCCAAAAGATCTATCTTTTTTTTTCTTATTCTGTCCTTCTCTGTCTCAATTTCTGATTCCTTGTGTTTTTTTTGTTGGTTTTCATTCTGTAAAGACAGCCCCACAGCCTGGGACCCTGCCAACATTCATAGAAGGAAGCCAGAGGCTGACAGATAATAGGAGTGCCTCACGCATTGTAGGGGCTTGATACAGTCTTTGTTCATCTGTCTGCTTTCTTGCTTTTAGCATTGGAGCCCACATGTAACCAGGACAACCTTGTCCTTTTATTTTTATGGGTCAAAGAATTCAACCTGAACTAAAAAAAAATCCTTCTCATACTCTTTAACCTTCATAACTCCTTATTATTCTGCTACTATAAGCATGCTTCTACTATCATCAGCCCCGTCTTTATAGAATCTCCCTTTCACAAACCAGAGAAATGTTTATTTATGAGGGAAGAGTAAGGATTTTTTTAGTTAATTAATTTATTTTTAGTTTTCAACATTCACTTCCATAAGATTTTGAGTTTTAAATTTTCTTCCCTCCCTTTCCTTCACCCCTCCCCAAGACAGCATACAATCTGATATAGGCTCTACATATACATTCATATTAAACATATTTTCACATTAGTCATGTTGTAAAGAAGTATCTGAACCTATGGGAGGAACCATGAGAAAGAAGAAACAAAACAAAACAAAAAAGAAGCAAATAGCATGCTTCCATCTGCATTTGAACTCCAAAGTTCTTTCTCTGGATATGGATGGCCTTTTCTGTCATGAGTCTTTTAGAGTTGTCTTTGATCCTGGCCTTGCTAAGAAGAGCTAAGCCTATCAAAGTTAGTTGCCAAAAATGTGGCTGATATTGTGTACAATATTCTCCTGGTTCTGCTCACTTTGCTCAGCAAGAGTTCATGTAAATCTTTCCAGGTTTTTCTAAAGTCAGCCTGCTCATCATTTTTTATAACACAATAGTATTCCATTGCTTTCATATACTGCAACTTGTTTACCCATTCCCCAATGGATGGGTATTCCCTTAATTTCTAATTCTTGGCCACCACAAAAGAGCTGCTATAAATATTTTTGTACATGTGAGCCCTTTTCCCATTTTTATGATCTCTTTAGGATATCGCCCTAGAAGTGGTATTGCTATATCAAAGGTATGCACAGTTCTATAGCCCTTTGGGCGTAGTTCCAAGTTGCTCTCCAGAATGGTTGGGTCAGTTCATAACACCACCAACAACGCAACAGTATTCCAATTTTCCCACATCTTCTCCAACATTTATCATTTTTCTGTTTTGTCATGTTAGCCAATCTAACAGGTATGATATGGTACCTCAGAGTTGTTTTGATTTGCATTTCTCGAATCAATAATTATTTAGAGCATTTTTTATATGACTATAAATACCTTTAATTTTTTCATCTGAAAACTGCCTGTTCCGTTGGCCATTTGTCAATTGGGGAATGACTTGTATTCTTATAAATTTGACTCAGGAACAGTAAGTTTTAAAAGTCTATGGTTGGAATAAAAAAATTGCATTATTAAAAGTGATCTGACAAATGAACTAACTGGTTGATGTTGTATCTTTCAATTATAATCTCAATCGAAGGTAGCATTACTTGATATTTAGACATGTAACCAAAATATGATCTGGACAGAGAACTTTGATCATCAAGATTCAGATGGCAAAAACAACCTTGAGGAATTTTTTTTTTTCCATTCTAGGATGTTCGTATTGGCCCTTTGTAAAGCAAGGTCTCAATTTTTGGTCTTCCTGCCTTTTCTCATTGGTGGGTTTCTAATGAGTGCTATAGTTCCAGTAATATTAATACCAACTAGATTCTGGTTCTGCCTATACCCTAGCAAGTGACCAATACCACATAACAAAATTAGAATCACACATATAACATCAGATATCCGTCATAAATTTCACCCTAAAACTCACCAAGAAATTTGTTCCTATCTCTCTGTTTTCTTTTTGGGGGGAAATTTTTCTGCTTCTATGTCTCATTCTTACTTCTTTTCACTCCTTTATGTCATGTGTTTATTATCTCTCACAATCTCTTTCATATGGTACCTTTTCTCTGTATCTGCATATCAATTGGTCCTTGAATCTCTTCATCTTTTTTCAGTAACACTGTGTCCCTCTGTCTCATTTTCATATTTGATCCTTTCTGCATGACTCTCTGTCAAAAACATGTCTGACTGTTGTCCAAAATGAAGGAGATGATAATTGTACTGAACTGTGCCTTGATTAGAGCACAGCTGGAGTGCTGTGTTCATTTCTGGGTACCTCACAGAAGGAAGGACATTGACAATCTAAGTGCATCCAGAGGAGCATAAAGACAGGGGTGAGATGAGTGGACATTCTGCCTTACAAGGATCATTGAAATGAATTCATGAGGATTTAGCCTAGAGAAATAGACCTCATAGGAATGTGAGAGTTGTCTTTAAATATTTGAAAGGTTCTCATGTGAAAGATGTGTTAGATTCATTCTGCTTGGCAAGAGGAAGGATGGAAGTTATAGAGAGACATATGTTGGGCAAAAGTAAGAGAAACAACTTTCAATCAATTAGAACATTCCAAGAGTGGATGAATTTGCCTTCATGTGGGTTCTCTCCCTAAAGGTCTTGGGGTTCTCTTTATCAAGGATGATGTAGAAGGCATTATTGATCACAGATTGTTCAGACTAGAAGACCTCCAGGGTCCCTTTCAACTCTGAGATTGATTTCATGAAAAAGCGATTCTACTCAAATACTTGAATGGCTCCATTTCCTCACTGATTTGTGTGGCAGAAGGATTTTCATGTTCCTTTCAACAATGTTGATTGAAGCCTATCTGTGCTTACCTATTCTGCATGGCTGTTGTCTAAATTCTCCCTTAAGCTCCCTACAGGCCTGACCAGGCACATAATACCTACCTTTCAATGTGCTGGTGAACATCTTCACTTTCTCCTGGCATCATAAAGATATCAGCAGAGTAGTCAGGCTTCTTTAGAAAGAAGCTTTTGCCTGGCTTCAAAGACAATCATTTTCACATTGGAAGTTAGTGTGACAATATTACATGTTCTGAAAAATTATTTTAATTGATGTTATTTATTAAACATCCATTTCTGATTACATAAAGTTTCTTGTAAATTAAAACTGATTTTGCAGTTAAAAAACCAAACAAGCAGCATGTTACTAGAGAAGTTTATGTTCCTCTCCAAGGACCTGATGTACAACTTTTTATAGAGAAGACCGCAGATACCACAATTAGTTCACTGTAAGTGATATATACTTGCCTGTGTACTGTAAAACACTTTCTAAAGTATACAGAAATCAATTAAATAGGACAGTGTAGTAACCAATCATAGTGCATTTTCTTTAAGTGATTTCCAGGAGAGAGTTTTACAAGGTGGGGGAGGGAAATTGAGGAATTGTAGAAGAATAACCCGAGTACCTCAAGGAGATAGCCAGTCATTCAACCATTGTTAAGTGCCTACTGTGATGTCCCAGGTGCTATGTTAAGGCCTGGGGATACAAAGAAAGACAAAATCAGTTTCAGATGTTAGGAACCCACATTCTAGTGAGGAGACATCCTGCAAACAACTATGTACAAGCAAGCTGTGATACAGAGGATAATTTAGAGACAATGAACAAAGGGAAGGCACTAGAATTAAGAGCCATGTAGAACAGTTTCCTGTAGAAGGTGGAATTTTAGCTGGGATTTGAATAAAGGCAAGGAAGCAGGGAGGCAGAGATGAAAAGGGACAGGGCTCCAGGCATAGGGAACCACTGGTAAAAATGCACAGAGTAAGGAGATGTTTTGTGCATGGAAAAGCAAGGAGGCCAGTGTCACTGGGTTGCCAAATATAAGGAGGGCCAGTGGGGCATATTAAGTGTAAGAAGACTAGAAGGGTAAGTGAGGGGGGGGCAGGTTATGTAGGGCTTAGAACACCAAACAGAGGATTTTTATATTTGATCTCAGAGGGAATAGGGAGCCATTGTGTTTATTGTGTAGGTGAGTGATATGGTCAGAACTGCACTTTAAAGCTAGCTGGGTGGAAGATGTACTGTAGTAGAGAGAGACAGACTACCAGGCTATTGCAGTAACCTAGGCCTGAGGTGATGAAGCCTGTACCATAGTGGTGGTGGAAATGTCAAAGAAGAGAAGTTGGAATATTCTAGATATTATGAAGGTTAAAATTGGCAGGACTTGGTAAAGAATTGGATATGAGGGATAAGTGAATGAGGAGCTGAGAATAACATCTTGGTTGCAAGCTTGGTTGAGTGAGAAGATGATGATACCTTCAACAGAAATAAAGAACTTAGAAAGAGAGGAGGGTTGTCAGAATAGATAATGACTATAGTTTTGGAGACATTGAATTTAAGATGTCTGTGGGACATCCAATTTGAGATGACTGATATTCAATTTGTGATGCTAGACTAGAGGTCAGCAGAGAGGTTAGGGCTGGATAAGTAAATATGAAAATCACAAGAGTACAGATGATAACTGAATTCCTTGGAGCAGATGAGATCAGCAAGCCAAATAATATAGAGGTAGAAGAGAACAGGGAGTAGGATAGAGCATCAGGGGACACTCATAATTAGTAGGCAAGACCTAGATCTGGGATTTATCATAAAAGATACTCTAGTGGTCAAATGATCCTGTAATAGATAAGGAAATTGAGGCCCATTGGGATGAAGTGACTTGTTTAAGGTCATGTACATTGTAGGTAGCAAAGCAGAAACTAAAATTCAGTAGTAATGTCCTCTCTACCACACTGCTTCTGGGAGAAATGGTTTCCTTCTTTCCTGCTATAGGTTATAATAACATGAGTATCTCTGTCATCATGCTCTAAGGGTATCATTGCATCATAGAATTTCAGGCATTGAAATAGGATGGAGCCTAGGTGTAAGAAGAATGGAGACAAAATCAATAGGACTTGGCAATTGATTGAATATGGTAGATAGAAAGAGAGGTAGGAATAAAGGATGTCTACAAAGGTGTGAGTATGGATGATGGAAAGGATAGTGTAATTAGCAACAGACAGAGGAAAATTCAGAGGATGTGTAAGTTTCGTGGGAAAGATGATGATTTCTATGGGTTTGAGATGTCTGTGAAACATCCATGTAGAGATACCTATTATTTGTGTATTTTTGGTCCCATGTTAGATAGTAAGTTACATGATGGCACCTGATATAATACTTTGCACAAATTGGTGTTTAATGAATATTTTTTTAGATTAATTAATTTTATAAATGAAGTAATGGAGAATGAGCTGGAGAAGGAAATGGCAAACCACTCTCATATTTTTACCAAGAGAACCCCACATGGGTTCACAGAGTTGAGAATGACTGAAACAACTAAACAATAAACAAAAATCTTAAGGGAGATTAAATGATTTTCCCATGGATCCTAAGATCATAGTATTTGGAAATAAAAGAGATCAGAGGGGTGTTCTTGTCCAATCTTCTTATTTCACATAGCTAGTTTAAAGGCAAAGGTAAGGACTCTAACCCAAACCTAATTTCCAGTTCACTTCTCTTTTGTACTGCTACATTGATTGACTGAGAGGGGGCCAATCCTGGGACAAGCTAAGTACAAATTAATTACTCCTTGTGGTCCTTCTGCATAGGAAAAGAAATACACATAGTAGGTGCTTAAAATTTGTTGAATGAATGAATGAAGTTGGGATTTGAGTGTTACTTCCTTTTTTATATTTATATTTGCATATGGACAGTGGAGATAAAGGTATGTGGGGCTGAAATAGATGGGAGGCTCAGAGATGGCTTCTGACTAAAATTCAAATTTTATAGCTAGGTCAAAAATTGTTAAGGATGTCCTCTTGGGGAGGGAAGGTATCTACCTTCTCTTGAGTCCCCAGAGATGGTGAAGTGCCCCTTGATTTAAATATATGTATAAGCAGCCTATGGTCATCCTGAGGAGACAGAGAGGAAGCTTTCTTTTTGATCCCATGCCATAGAAAATACTCCTACAGAAACTCTGTTATCAAAAATTGTTAGCCTGCCAGACAAGTCCACATGACACCGTTTATAAAGCAGCTACTACATTATGATTTAAATAGGTTTCTGCAGATTGACCTGGGAATCTACCCTCCCTTTGTGACATTTTTCCATTGGAAAAACATTTTCTGAGTAGTAAACAGCTGACTTATGAACAAATTTGGGACACTAAGTTATAGGGTGCTTGTATTCTCTTCACAAAAATATTCTTCACATTGCAAAAGGCCAGAGCATACATAGAGGACTTTTTGAATGGTAACTTCCTTTCACACATTTAAACTATGATTTTTATACTTTTACAAGTATCTTTCAGGAGCACATCTATTGCATGAAACCAGGATTACTTGTCTGTAGCACTTGATGAATGTTGATTGAACGAGTTTGATGTAACTTCCTTGGGAAGGAAGGTAGGAATAAAGAAAAACCCTGGGTGGAATCCTTCCCTCATTGTTGAGAGGCACTATCAAGTTGGCCCCCTGATGTTGAGAAGATGGATTATCTTTTTGAATGCCAACAAAATAAAATTCACTATAACTCCCTTCTAGCCTCAGATGGCTTGCCACCCAAATCTCGAGTGACTCTTGATAGAATTGGATGCTCAGTTTTGTGCCAAAGTGGCCAAATTTCTTGTTAGATTGAATTAATAAGTTTGAAGGAATATTCCTGAAGAGGAAATGGCTTAATTGGTGACTAGGTAGATACAACACTCAGTCTTCAGGTAGGTGGATTTAATTTCATTAAGCAAATATTTCTTAAGCACCCACTATCCTGTGCAGTGCACTGGGTGAATTTAGGGAAGATACGCTCACAGAACAGAACCCAAACATCCTGTAATATTCACTGTAATATTCAATAATGCAGATATTGGTAACAGGTAGTGGTATATAAGGTTAATGGGGAGGGAAGAAGCTCATTATGAACTATGACAGAAGTTAGAGGTGGCCTTTCATTTGGGTTTGAAAGGAAAAAAAGTAATTCAACAAGTGAAGAGGGAGATGAAGGTATAGATTCAGGTAGAGGAAGAAAGAGTAAGGGATGTTTGATGGAACAGAGAATAATCTAGTTTGGCTAGGGAATAGTATCTATGACAGAAATTTTCATGAGATTAAGGAAAGGTATGATGTCATCTGATTTTGGGGGACCTTGAAGGCCAAGTAAAGGAGTTAAAACTTTATTTCCTAGACAGAAGGGAACCAATTAATATTTTTGAGCAAAGCAGAACATGGACAAATCTATGAATAAGAACATTTAATCTGATAAGAGAATGAAGGGTGATTTTGAGAAGAGAGATAATAAAGCTATGAAGTTAAGAAAGCATTTCAATAATTCAGGTGGGTGGTAACAAGGGTCTGTATTAGAGTAGTGGCAGTGGGAATGGAGTGGTGGGGGTAGAGCACAATGTAAAAGAGATATTAGAGGTAGACTGGACAGGACTTGCCAATTGATTGAATATGAAAGGGAAGAGGGAAGAGTCAACATTAACTCCATGTTTTTGACTATAGGAGACTGTGGGCAAATAATGGAGTCACTGATTAAAATAACAAAGTCCAAAGAATAAATAAGATTGGTAAGAATAATCAGCAGCTTGGTTTTGAATGTGTCAAATTTAAGGTGCCAATGGAGTATCCGGGTATCACATATGACTATGTGATAAGAAAATGTCCTGGTAGTTCCATTATCTATCAACAAATGGAGTAAATGGATATATCAGTTATGATATGAGTGCCACTGAAAGGTCCTTTCCCTGATTAACTTTTCTTTTGGTTTGTAAAGGTACCTGAAATTCTCCCCATTCAAGTCCTTTTTTTTAGCTTAATGTATTATCTTTTATTATTATCTATTATCTTTTAGATTAATATATTATTATAATGTATTTAGATGAATTATTATGTATTGTACAAGCATACCTCAGAGATATTGCAGGTTTGGTTCTAGACCATTGCAATAAAGCAAATATCACAATAAAGAGAGGCGTATGATTTTTTTTTGGTTCCCAGTCCATATAAAAGTTGTTTACACTGTACTGTAGTCTATTATGTGTGTAATAGTATTAGATCTAAACGGTACATAATTTAAAAATACATCATTGCTACAAAAATATTAACCCTCATCTGAGCCTTCAGTGAATAGTAATCTTTTTTTGTTGATAGAGGGTCTTGCCTCCATATTGATGACTGCTGACCGGTCAGAGTGGTGATTGCAGAAGGTTGGGGTGGCTGTGGCAAATTCTTAAAATAAGACAGCAATGAAATTTGCCTCATCGATTGATTCTACTTTTACTTGAACATTTAGAGACCATTGCAGGATTATTAATTGGCCTAATGTCAATATTGTTTGAGTCTCAGGGAACAGGGGGTCCAAGGAGAGGTAGAGAAATGGAAACGGCTTATTGTTGGTACAGAACAAACACATTTATCAATTAAGTTTGCCATCTTATATGGGTGAAGTTTATGAAGCCCCAAAACAATTAAAATAGTAACATCAAAGGTCATAGATGTATGGAATAGCAGATGTAATAATGAAAAACTTTGAAATTTTGGTAGAATTATTAAAATGTCACACAGAGATACAATGTGAGCTCATGCTGTTGGAAAAAATGGCACTGATAGAATTGTTCAATGCAGAATTCCCACAAACTTTTATTTTATAAAAAATTTATAATGCTGCAAAGCACAGTAAACCGAAGTTCCATACAGTAAGGTATACCTCTATAAGGTCCCTATTAAAATATACAAATGTTTCTTAGAAAGAATAAGATAAGGAGCACATTTGCAGTCATTTATGCATTGAAACTAAAAAGGCTATCACCTAGAAGAGAGGAGAAATCTGAAAAGAAGGTAAAATTTGATGGAGGGGAGGAAAATGTCAAAAGCTTTGTCCAGGGCACCATAGAGGGGTACTGAGGGACCAGCATGAAGACACCTTTTAGAAGGCACTTTTAGTCATTGGTGCCACAGAGAGGGAACAGGAAGTTTCCACAGAGGAGAATAGGTTTAATGACAGAGCTAGGTTTTCCGGTCCTCCCACTTTTGTCTCGTTCTTTTGCCCCACGTGGAAAGCCATAGTCTCTATTTTCTCAAGAAATGCAACTATAAGGAGGCTGTCTTTTCCTTTTTTTCCCCCATTACTTCTTTCCTTTCTTGTAAACCTAAGGAACTTGCCTGGCCATCTGTGTGCTGTGTTTCTATCCAGATGCTCTCATCAGACATTGCAAGTTCTGTCACAGGAAGAACACACGGAATCCTGGAATCTATCAAAGGGAAGTGAAGTACCAGAGCACTGAAGCAAAAAGGCTTCTTCTGACCTGAGGAGCCATGGCAGGAGTGGGAGGGGAAGACTGTGTGAGTGTACTTCTTCCATGGGCTAGTGCTGGCAGGTGAGGATGATTTGGCCTAGGAACCTGAGGTGGGGAGGGGAGTGTTGATTGGGAGGGGTGAGGAGGGGAGATGGGATGCATTTGTAATTTAAAATTACAACCCCACAAATGCAAAGCAGGAAGGGAACAGCATTTTAAAGAGGCGGGCAGATAGCATCAGCTCATTAGTGGTTCCATTACAGCCTACCTTGGTTTGCTTTCTCTCCTAGCACACACACACAAAAAGTGATATATATGCACTGGGTATGGAGGAAGTAAATTAAATAAACATAGCTCAAGTTATTTTAGGGAAGTCTGAGCATTAACTCTCAGCCTTGAACATGGTGAGAAGGATTATGAAAAGTTTCATCTTTTGAAATTAGCCACTACTCTTCAAATACAGTCAGGTTATCTTTTCAAAAAGCAGAGGATTGTTGGATGGCAGCAGGGGAAGAGAGGAAGGCTAAAGTGAAGAGGGAGGGGAGGAAACTAGAAATCCACATCTCACATACAGAAGGAAACTGCTGACACTGTGTGGCTGCCAAAGGGCTGAGAAGTCTGTTTCCATTTGGAAAAGATCAAGGTCTTATTGCTCCCATCTCTGATATGAAAGAGTTGAAATGCATCAAGCCAATAATACTAAGGTTGAATGACAACTCTATGCACATGTTTAGCTAAGTTCATTGGGAAAGAGAAGAGAGTGCTGAATCCCAGGAAAGCTGCCCCATGAGCATTGGCTCCCTTGATTGGATTTGATAGCTCTTAATGGGAAACTGAACTGCACTGGCAATGAGATTCAGAGAACAGGATCAAACTTAGCTTTAGTTTAAAAGATCCTCTAGAATTAACCTTGATCAGTCTATGCAGTTGCGTAAGTAGAAGTTATTGTTCCTGGGTTAATGTCCAAATAAGGAGTGCTCCTATGATAGAAACAGACTAGGGTATGGTGTTTGGAGACAGCTTTCTATGTGGAGGAGTAAGATACCTACCAATATGATTTAAGGAGTGCTAGACAAAGACTTGCTCACTCTCAGATATTTGACCTACTCGTCCTGAGGGTCTAAAGATCCTACCGTTATAACATACTTTGGGTTAGTGGTAGAGACAGAGTTTCCTGAGTAATGTCGTTCATTCTTCATGCTCAAAGAGGATCAATGACATCACGATATTGGGATTAAGGTACAGTGTATTTGACTGGCTGATCAGTCCAATACAAGCTCGTCAGGTTGGGCACATATAGTACATTTGAACATTTGGAATAGAGATGTCTCTGGGTTTGTGCATCTCACTTTTTTTGTGCTACTGCGCTTCTGCTTTGCTCATACCTTCTTTGAGGTGAGCAGTTTATGCTAGACTATCCTATGCCAGTGTCTTCCATGTCTCCTAATCAATACTAAAGTTCTTCAGAAAGACCTTGAGAGTGTCCCTGTACTACTTCTTTTGACCTCCATGTGAGCACTTGCCTTGTTTGAGTTCTCTGCAAAATAGTCTTTTAGGAAAACATACATTTGGCATTTTAGTATGGCCAGTCCATTGGAGTTGCACTCTCTGTGGTAGAGTTTGGATGCTTGGCAGTTCAGCTTAAGAGAGGACCTCAGTCTCTGGTGCCTTATCTTGCCAGGTAATCTTCAGAATTTTCCTACAACAATTCAAATGGAAGCACTTTAATTTTCTGTTGCTGACAGAATGTCTCTGTTTCATAGGCATACAGCAATGAAGTCAGCACAGTGAGTCTATAGAACTTCAGTTTGGTATACAGCCTAATACCTCTTTTCTCCCGCTCACTTTCAGAGCCTCCCAAATGCTGAGCTAGCTCTGGCAATGCACACATCAACTTCATAATCTATGTGGACATCCCTGGAAAGTGTACTGCAAGGTATGTAAACTTATCCACAGCATTCAAAGGTTGTCCATTTGTTGTAACCAATTATTCCATTTATGGATGGTGTGGTACTGACTGATGGGGAATCTCTGCTTTCTTGGTGTTCATTATTAGCTCAAAATTAGCACAAGCGGAAGATAAGTGATCTCTGTTGCATCTCAACCTCAGAGGCTGCATTGAGTGCACGGTGATCTGAGAAGAAAGTTCTACATCAACTCTCCCTCCACTTTAGTCTTGGCTTGTTGCCTTTTCAAGTTGAATTACACTCAGTGTAGTAGTGGACCTTGATTTTATTTTATTTTTATCCTTGTGGAAGGTGTCTGAGAGAGGGTGTGTGTATAGATTTCTGTTTACGTGTGTGTGTGTGTGAGACAGGAATAGCTGGAAAGCAGAAATGAGATAATTATTTTACAAGGCAAACAATCAGCAGATAAGCTTACAGTTATGAATGTTTGATCTTCTCAGCTGGAGGCTAAGTGAGAGCCAGTTCAAAAGGAGGAAAGTTTGGGAGATAAGTGAAAGAGAAAAAGGGCCAGGGGGAAGCATGAAAGGATCCTATATAGTGAGCTGGATGTGATCTCTGAGGTCATTTGTCTTGATTAATCAGGGAAAGGAGTTCTAAATTAAAGGAAGGAAAAAAATGTAGAAAATATATTTTTTTCCATCTTTGTAGTTTTATCAAGGTGTTGCCTTGGTAGGCACACATAAGGTGAGAGAAAGAAAACTATTTCTGCCTTCTGTCTTGAATTTCCTAGTTGTCCTCCTGACACCTTAAGCCACAATGCATCCTATGCTGCTGGAACACTTGTCCCAAATCACATCTAGGCTATTGATGGAAAAAAAAATTCTCTTCCTGAGCATTCCTCAGTAAATTTCCTATGGAATGGAGAAGGGTAAAGGCCCCCGCAGCAGGCAGAGAGTACATGTGGTGCTCATTCTACAGAGAACAAAGATGGTCCAGGAGGAATAGTGACAGCCACGCCATTTGCATTTCATATGTAAATTCAAGATACATATTGATTCACATGTATAATTTAGTAACCACAAAAAAGAGAGCTAAGTAAACACGTGCATCCACCGCAAGCTAAACACTGTGCTTGCCTCGGTGTTTGTAAATGGCACTGTGTTTTAGCGTGTCTCATGATGCAAATGTGCACAAACCTGAAACTGTTGCTAATTTAAATAACA
This sequence comes from Notamacropus eugenii, assembly GCF_028372415.1. Classification (NCBI taxonomy): domain Eukaryota; kingdom Metazoa; phylum Chordata; class Mammalia; order Diprotodontia; family Macropodidae; genus Notamacropus; species Notamacropus eugenii. The sequence goes on along the minus strand of NC_092875.1, from coordinate 338,657,470 downwards.
CCTTTCCCTGGGAAAACCAAGACCAATGTTTCTGCCTGCGTCTCTCTTGCTCATCGTAAGTGCTGAAAGTGAAGCTTACGAAACCTCATCATAGCCTGTCTTTCCATACCGCTATTCCACTTCAGGAAACTGCCCTGCTCTGTTCCCTAAAGCACAACAGCCCTAGTTCTGTCATTCTGTTGGTGGACTTGCAATCAATCAGCAAACATTTATTAAATGCCTACTGTGTACTAGATACAGTGCTAGATTCTGAAATGGTCCCTATTGTCCAAATTCCATACCACAACATCTGAAGCTCCCTACGGTTTGACTCACCCTAATTAGCCAAATTTATCTACCCTATAAATGAATCCTATATCCTCTTACATGACATGTCTATTACTGCCTTTGTGCTTTTACTCATAAAGTCCCCCCTGCCATTTCCTAGAATACATCCCCCCCCATTGTTGTTTTCATTAAAGAAAAAAATCAAATGTTGGGGCAAAAAATGTTTTAAAATGTCATAAAACTGTAACATAAATTCTGAAAGATTTTTCAATAAGGATCCCCTTTGTGGGCACATCCTACCAAATATTCATAGGCAAAGGCCCTGATAATTGCACCACAGTATTATCCAGTATTTAAGCAACATTTTTGGCAGATTTACATCTTTCAGTGATCCTCTAGATAAGGAAGCTTCCTGGATTTAAATACATTCATACGTACAGACATACGTGTGTGTGTGTTTATTTATTTAATTCTGAACTTAAGAAATAAAACAAGCATTTCCACAGCATAGCAAAATAGGAGAGAAAAAAGATGATTGTATGGGAAACTGCAAGTCTATTATGTACAAGTTGCTATTCCTTTTAAATATGTGACAAAGTTATCATGCAACTTTCTTTTTTCCCCTCCCCCATATGATGAAAATGATGGAATCTCAGAGTTGGAAGGAATCTCAGAGTTGGAAGGAATTTCACAACTCAGAAATATAGAGTGTTGGACATGGAGCCAAGAAGATTTGAGTTCAAATCCAACCTCAGACACTTGATAGCTGGGGGAACCTGGAAAAATCACTTAGCCTCTACCTCAGTTTCCTCATTTGTAAAATGAGGATACCAGTAGCTTTTACGTCCCAAGATTGTGGGGACAAGATGAAATATTGGCAAAGTGTTGAAAACCTTAGAGTACTATAAAAATCTTGGCTGTTATTATTATTATTATTATCTTGACATTTGCTGTGGCAGTGACCTTGAGTCTTTTAACCTGTTTGGATCTCTATTCCCTTCTCTACAAAGTGAGGGGATGAGTCTAGATGAACGCTAAGGTACCTTCCAACTTTGAATCTGTGGTCCTATGTGATCTGGTCCAATGTATCTCTGAATATTTGCAACATTACTAAGTAGCAACCTCTTGAAGATCTCCAGTGAAGTCTATTTCCAGGTAGCTCATTCTACTTCTATCTGATTGATAGAAAGTTTAACCTTACATGCACTAACATCTTCATCTCCTCAAATTACTCCTATTGTCCATTTTCTTGACTCAAGTCTTGCTTCACTCCAATCTATCCTCCACTTAGCTACCAAGGTGATTTTTCTAAACTGTAGGTTTGACCATATCACTTGCAAGCTTTTTAGTATTCTTTTTTTTTTCTATTTTAGTAAGCATTATAATGTTTGCTTATTTATTTATTTTTAGTTTTCAACATTCATTTTCACAAAATTTTGAATTCCAAATTTTCTCCCTTTCTCTCCCCTCCCCACCAAAAATGCTATGCATTCTAATTACCCCTTCCCCCAATCTTCACTCCCTTCTATCACACCCCTGCTTCCCTTTTTATCCCTTTTCTTTGTAGGGCAAGATAGATTTCTATACCCAATTACCTGTATTTCTTATTACCCAGTTGCATGCACAAACAATTCTCAACATTCATTCCTAAAACTTTGAGTTCCAACTTCCCTCCCTCTCTCCCTCCCTGCCAGTCATCACTGAGAAGGCAAACAATTCACTATAGGCTGTATATGTATAGTTTTGCAAAACACTTCCATAATAGTCATATTGTGTAAGAGTAACTATATTTCTCTGTCCCCCATTTATTCTATGCTCTCTTTTGACCTTGTCCCTCCCCAAAAGTGTTTATTTCTAATTACTCCCTCCTCCCATTTGCCCTCCCTTCCATCATTCCCACCCCACTCTACTTATCCCCTTCTCCCCTACTTTCCTGTAGTGTAAGATAGATTTTCGTACCAAATTGAGTGTGCATGTTATTCCCTCCTTAAGCCAAAAGTGATGAGAGTGAGCTTCGTTTTTTTCCTCTCACCTTTTCCTCCCCCTTTCCCTTCTACTGAAAAAAATTTTTCTTGCCTCTTGTGAGAGATGATTTGCTCCATTCCATCATTCCATTTCTCCCTTTCTACTCCTAATATATTCCTCTCTCATTCCTTAATTTTATTTTTTTTTAGATATCATCCCTTTCTATTCAACTCACCCTGTGCCCTCTGTCTCTGTGTGTGTGTATGTTTGTGTGTGTGTGTGTGTGTGTAATCCCACCAACTACCCAAATACTGAGAAAAAGTTTCAAGAGTTACAAATATTGTCTTTCCATGTAGGAATGTAAACCATTCAACTTTAGTAAGTACCTTACGATTTCTCTTTCCTATTTACCTTTTCATGCTCTTCTTAATTCTTGAGTTTGAAAGTCAAATTTTCTATTCAGCTCTGGTCTTTTCATCAAGAATGCTTGAAAGTCCTCTATATCATTGAAGTATTTTTCCCCTGAAGTATTGTACTCAGTTTTGCTGGGTAGGTGATTCTTGGTTTTAATCCTAGTTCCTTTGACTTCTGGAATATCATATTCCAAGCCCTTTGATCCCTTAATGTAGAAGTTGCTAGATCTTGTGTTATCCTGATTGTATTTCCACAATACTCAAATTGTTTCTTTCTAGCTCCTTGACCCAGGAACTCCGAAATTTGGCTATAATATTCCTAGGAGTTTCTCTTTGGATCTTTTTCAGGAGGTGAGTGATGGATTCTTTCAATATTTATTTTGCCCTCTGGTTCTAGAATATTAAGGCAGTTTTCCTTGATAATTTCATGAAAGATGTTATCTAAGCTCTTCTTTTGATCATGGCTTTCAGGTAGTCTCATCATTTTTAAATTGTCTCTTCTGGATCTCTTTTCCAGGTCAGTTGTTTTTCCAATGAGATATTTCACATTATCTTCTATTTTTTCTTTCGTTTGGTTTTGTTTTGTAATTTCTTGGTGTCTTATAAAATCATTAGCTTCCATCTGTTCCATTCTAATTTTTAAAGAACTGTTTTCTTCAGTGAGCTTGAACCTTCTTTTTCATTTGGCTAATTCTGCTTTTTGAAGCATTCTTCTCCTCATTGGCTTTTTGGACCTCTTTTGCCAATTGAGTTGCCATATTTTTAAAGGTATTATTTTCTTCAGCATTTTTTTGGGTTTCCTTTAGCAAGTTATTGACTTGTGTTTCATGATTTTCTTGCATTGCTCTCACTTCTCTTCCCAATTTTTCCTCCACCACTCCTACTGGATTTTCAAAATCCTTTTTGACTTCTTCCATGGCCTGAGACCATTGCATATTTATTTTGAAGGTTTTGGAAGCAGAAGCCTTGACCTTTATGTCTTCCTCTGATGGTATGCATTGTTCTTACTCATCCAAAAGGATGGAAGAAAACATCTATTCACCAGGAAAGTAACCTTCTATAGTCTTATTTCTTTTCCCTTTTTTGGGCATTTTCCCAGCCAATTACTTGACTTTTGATTCTTTTGTCAAGAGGAGGGTATAATAGGGGGACTTGTAAGTTCTCAGTTCCTCCAAGGTGGCACAGTCAAGGGAGAGGAGTTTACTCCCCTCCTGGTCTGAGCTCTGGTCTGGGAGCTACCGCAATCTTTTCTGCCCAAGATCTATGAGGAGAATTCCTTCTCCAGAGCCTCCACCAGCTTTACCATGCCAGGCAGTGCTCCTCCTCACCCCAGGGCCGCCACTCAGTGCTGAGACTCTGAGACTAAGAGTCAGGGTCAGCTGCTCAATTCCTCCAGGGTCTTCATGCCAATGACTCCAAAAATGCTGCTGCAGTGGCTGCTGCTGTTGGGGCCAGAGTGCTTTCCCTTCTCACCCAGGTAAAGGAGCTTTCCCATTGACCTTTGAAGCTGTTTTTGGCATTTGTGGGTTGAGCAATCTGGGAACTGCTGCTGCTGCCAGAGATTCTGCCCCCTGAGGCCTGCTCTGGTCCTGTCTATGCTACGTGGCCAAGGCTGAGTTACGATCCCCTCCATGCCTAGTGCGATAGACCTTTCCTGTCAGTCTTCCAGGCTTCCTTGTACCAGAAATCTCTTTTGCTCTGTCGTTTTGTGGCTTCTGCTGCTCTAAAATTTGTTTTGAGTCATTTTTTACAGGTATTTTATGGGTTATGGGAGAGACCTTCCTTTTACAGCACCATCTTGGCTCTGCCCTCCATTTTTTATTATTCTTAGGCTCTAGTCTTCATATATTTCACATTGCATCAATCTGGATGATTTCCAGTTCCTAGAAAGTTCCAGCTCCCATCTATGTATCTTTATACTGTCTCACATACCTAGAAAGGTAATATTTTCCCTTCTTAGATTCCCTTACATGTGTTTACATGTTTATGTGTATATGTGTGCTCTATCTGTCTTTGTACATTGTGTTCAGGTGCATGTGTAGGTGTGTTGTTGCTAAGTTATCTCTTAAAAGCACAGGAATTGAGATTTGAAAGGGCACTTAAACATCCTCTAAAATCACCTCCTCTTTTTTTTTTAAAATTTATTTATTTAACTTTTAACATTCATTTTCACAAAATTTTGGGTTCCAAATTTTCTCCCCTTTTGTCCCTTCCCCCCACCCTGAAACACCGAGCATTCTAATTGCCCCTATCTCCAATCTGCTCTCTCTTCTATCATCCCTCTCTGCCCTTGTCTCCATCTTCTCTTTTGTCCTGTAGGGCCAAATAACTTTCTATATCCCTTTACCTGTATTTCTTATTTCCTAGTAGCAAGAACAGTACTCGACAGTTGTTCCTAAAACTTTGAGTTCCAACTTCTCTTCCTCCCTCCCTCCCCACCCATTCCCTTTGGAAGGCAAGCAATTCAATATAGGCCATATCTGTGTAGTTTTGCAAATGACTTCCATAATAGTCGTGTTGTATAAGACTAACTATATTTCCCACCATCCTATCCTGTCCCCCATTACTTCTATTCTTTCTTTTGATCCTGTCCCTCCCTGTGAGTGTTGACCTCAAATTGCTCCCTCCTCCCCATGCCCTCCCTTCCATCATTCCGCCCACCCTGCTTATCCCCTTCTCCCCCACTTTCCTGTATTGTAAGGTAGGTTTTCATACCAAAATGAGTGTGCATTTTACTCCTTCCTTCAGTGGAATGTGATGAGGGTAAACTTCATGTTTTTTTCTCACCTCCCTTCTTTTTCCCTCCACTAAAAAGTCTTTTGCTTGCCTCTTTTATGAGAGATAATTTGCCCCATTCCATTTCTCCCTTTTTCCTCCCCATATATTTCTCTCTTATTGCTTGATTTCATTTTTTTAAATATGATCCCATCCTCTTCAATTCACTCTGTGCACTCCGTCTCTATGTGTGTGTGCGTGTGCATGTGCATGTGTATGTGTAATCCCACCCAGTACCCAGATACTGAAAAGTTTCAAGAGTTACAAATATTGTCTTTCCATGTAGGAATGTAAACAGTTCAACTTTTGTAAGTCCCTTATGACTTCTCTTTGCTGTTTACCTTTTCATGCTTCTCTTCATTCTTGTGTTTGAACGTCAAATTTTCTTTTCAGCTCTGGTCATTTTATCAAGAATGCTTGAAAGTCCTCTATTTCATTGAAAGACCAATTTTTCCCTGAAGTATTTTACTCAGTTTTGCTGGGTAGGTGATTCTTGGTTTTAGTCCTAGTTCCTTTGACTTCTGGAATATCCTATTCCATGCCCTTCGATCCCTTAATGTAGAAGCTGCTAGATCTTGTGTTATCCTGATTGTATTTCCACAATACTTGAATTTTTTCTTTCTAGCTGCTTGCAATATTTTCTCTTTGACCTGGGAACTCTGGAATTTGGCCACAATGTTCCTAGGAGTTTCTCTTTTTGGATCTCTTTCAGGTGGTGATCTGTGGATTCCTTGAATACTTATTTTGCCCTCTTGTTCTAGAATCTCAGGGCAGTTTTCCTTGATAATTTCATGAAAGATGTTGTCTAGTCTCTTTTTTTGGTCATGGCTTTCAGGTAATCCCATAATTTTTAAATTGTCTCTCCTGTATCTATTTTCCAGGTCAGTTGTTTTTCCAATGAGATATTTCACATTATCTTCCATTTCTTCATTCTTTTGGTTTTGTTTTGTGATTTCTTAGTTTCTCATAAAATCATTGGCCTCCATTTTTTCCATTCTAATTTTGAAAGAACTATTTTCTTCAGTGAGCTTTTGAACCTCCTTTTCCATTTGGCTAATTCTGCGTCTGAAAGCATTCTTCTCCTCATTGGCTTTTTGAACCTCTTTTGCCGGTTGAGTTAGCCTATTTTTCAAGGTGTTATTTTCTTCAGCATTTTTTTGGGTCTCCTTTAGCAAGGTGTTGACTTGTTTTTCATGCTATTCTTGCATCTCTCTCATTACTCTTCCCAGTTTTTCTCTACCTCTCTAACTTGATTTTCAAAATCCTTTTTGAGCTCTTCCATGGCCTGAGCCCATTGGGTGGGCTGGGATATAGAAGCCTTGACTTCTGTGTGTTTCCCTGATGGTAAGCATTGTTCTTCCTCATCAGAAAGGAAGGGAGGAAATACCTGTTCACCAAGAAAGTAACCTTCTATAGTCTTATTTTTTTCCCCTTTTCTGGGCATTTTCCCAGCCAGTGACCTGACTTCTGAGTATTCTCTTCACACCCACTTAGCCTCCAGATCCATCCAGCCATCGCTTGGGGTCTGAGATTCAAATGCTGCTTCCCAGCCTCAGGGCTTTCGGTGGGGTCAGGGCTGCTATTCAGTGTGAGATCAAGTTCAGGTGCTCAGGTGGGGCAGGGCCGCCTCTCAGGCAGGGCTCAGTTCCCTCAGGGGGTTTATGCAGAGATCTTCAACAATGGATCTGGGCTCCTGCCTGCTTGGGGAGCCTCAGTCTGTTCCCACCTCCGCTGCTGCCTCCCGAGGGGGCCTGAGTTATGGGGGCACCCCACTCTCCTCTCGGCAAGCCTACAAGGCCCTCTCACCAATCTTTGGGGCCCCTGGGTGGAAGGACCCGCGCAGCCGCTGGAGATTCCATCCCTGAAGTCTGCTCAGATCTTCTCCTCTCGGTGCTGCGTGGCTGAGGCAGGGCTGGTCTCGGCTCCTGGTCTGCAGCGTGGACCTTTTGCAAGAGGTTTGCAGGCTCTCTGGAACAGAAATCTCCTCCACTGCATTGTTCTGTGGCTTCTGCTGCTTCAGAATTTGTTGGCAGTTCTTTTTTACAGATATTTTATGGGCTGTGGGTTCGGAGCTAGCGTATGTGCGTCTTTCTACTCCGCCATCTTGGCTCCGCCCCCAAAAGCAAAACACTTTTGAGGAGAGATGGTGAAAGGGGAGAGAGATTAGAATAAATAGGGAGGGGAGTAGGATGGAGGGAAATAGCAATAGTAATTTTGAAAAAAAATTGAAGGAAATTTCTGTGATAAAGGCCTCATTTCTCAAACATTTAGAGAACTAATTAAAATTCATAAAAATAAGAACTATTCCCCAATTGATAAATGAAAAAAAAATGAACAATTTTCAAATGAAGTAATTGAAGCTATCTGTAGCCCCTTTTTAAAAAAATGCTCTAACTCACTATTGATTGTAGAAGTGCAAATTATAACAATTCTCAGGTACTACCACATACCTATTAGATTGACTAGTAGGACAGAAAATGAAAATAACAAATGTTGGAAGGGATAAGGGAATAATGAAATATTAGTGCTTTGTTGGTGGAGTTGTGAACTAATTCAACCATTCTGTGGAGCAATTTGGAGCTATGCCCAAAGGGTTAGAAAACCATGTACAACCTTTGACTTAGCAATACCACTACTAGGTCTATATCTCAAAAGAATGAAAAAAACAAAAAAGGAAAAGGATCTATACGTGCAAAAATGTTTATAGTAGCTCTTTTCGGGTGGCAAAGAATTGAAAATTGAGGGAAGGCCCATCAATTGGGGAAAGGCTGAACAAATTGTGGTATGTGATTATGATGAAATATTATTGTACTATAAGAAATGATGAGCAGGATGCTCTCATAAAAACCTGGAAAGACTTCTCTGAGCTGATGTGAAGCAAAATGTACTGTGTACAAAGTAACAGTAATATTGTAAGATGATCGATTGTGAATGACTTTGCTATTCTCAGGAAGAAAATGATCCAAGACAACTCTGAAGGATTTATGATAAAAAATGCTATCCATCCCCAGAGAAAGAACTGATGGTGTCTGAACACAAATTGAAGCATACTTTTTTTAACTTTATTTTTCTTGAGGGTTTTTTTGTTTTAGGTAAAAAAGGGAAAGGGTCAACCTGGTGTATCTAATTTCCCTTTTGACTCCATGGTTGAACTGTTCCAATATGAAAAACACATGCCTTGGGGTGAGTTCCCAGCCTGACCAAGTCAGATAAGAGCTCAGAACTTCTCTCCCTGGGTGGCTTGGACTGCCCTAGACACCCAGATTGGCTTCATGAGCAACAAGGGAAGTAGGATGGTTCCTTGCCAGGGAAAGAGGGGTAGTGAACATCATCTCATTTATTCATAAACCTAGTAGCTTTTCCATTTTTCTTTCAATCCCCTTATCATCACTTTCTGGGGCAGATTCATGAACACTTTTAGAAATATTTTCCTCCTTTTTGTGGCTATAACTGATAGAATGATAGATTTGTTCACACACAAAACAAAATTTATCTGGCATTTTTATTTTCTAACTAAGCCACATCACTTGGGCTTAGAGCCCAAAGGACTTGCACTATGCTTTGGGGGCATAATAACATCACAAAACTTGAGTTTTAAATGTAAGCAATGAAAATATGTAATGAATGCATAGGGAATTCTTTACTGTACAATGGTAGAGGCTTTGTCTCCTTGGTTTTCTGTTTTTCTTCTAATTTTGGCTGGATATGTTTTATTTCTGTGAAAATCTTTTAATTTTATGTAATCACAATAATCAATTTAGCTTTCAGTGATTCTCTCTCTCTTTTGGTTATAAACTCTTCCCTTATCTACAAATCTGACATTTCTCCATGCTCCCCTAATTTACTTATAATATCACCCTTTATGTCTAACACATTCATACATTTTGACCATATCTTGGTATATAGTGTGAGATGTTGTTATGCCTAGTTCTCCCAAACTGCTTTCCAGTTTTCCCAGAAATTTTTGTCAAATTTTTGAGTTCTTAACCCCAAAACTTGAATCTTTGGGTTTATCAAACACTACATTACTATGATCATTTAATATTGTGTATTGTTTTTCTATTGTGTATTTTCTTGGCAAGTAGGATCTCAAGTATTTTATATTGTCTGAAGTTATTTTAAATAGAATTTCTCTTTCTGTCTCTACTTGCTGAACTTTGTTGGTAATATGTAGAAATGTTGATGATTCATATGGATTTATTTTATAGCCTGCAACTTTGCTGAAGTTGGTAATTATTTCAACTAGTTTTTCTAGTTGATTCTCTAGGGTTCTCTAAGTATACCATCATATCATTCTCATGCCTCTTTTATATGAGATAATTTCCCCCATTCTTCCTTTTTTTGCCCACTTCTCCCAGGGCACCTATCTTTCTTTTTAGCTTTTTTTTTTTACCTCATACCCACATAATTGACTTATTCATGTGCCTTCTTCTCTGTAGAATCCTTCTACCTGCCTCAATAAAAATTTTTTAAAAGCTGCATGTATCATCTTCCTACATAGAAAGGAAATATTTTAACCTTATTGAATACTTTATGATTTCTCTTTCATGCTTTCATTTTTATGCTTCTGTTGAGATTTGTATTTGAAAGTCAGATTTTTTTATTTAGCTCTGGTCTTTTCATCAGGAGTGATTAGAAGTCCTCTATTTCATTAAATATCCATTTTCTTCCCTTGAAGGACTATACTCAGATTTGCTGTGTAGGATATCTTGGTTGCAATCCTAACTCTTTTGCCTTCTGTAATGTCATATTCCAAGCCTACTGGTCATTTAACATGGTTGCTGCTAAATCTTTTTAATCCCGACTATGGCTTTATGGTATTTGAATGGTTTCTTTCTAAACACTTGATTTTCTCTTTGACCTCGTTATCTCTGAAATTTGACTATAATGTTTCTAGGAGTTTTCATTTTGGAATCTCTTTCAGGCTGTGATCAGTGGCTTGTTTTCAATTTCTATATTGCCTTTTGGTTCTAGAGTATCAGGGCAGTTTTGCTTGATAATTTCTTGAAATACAGTGCCTAGGGCTCTAGACGTTTTCTTCGATCGTGATTTTCAGTTAGTCCAGTAATTCTTAAATTATCATACTGTGATCATCTATTTTCTAGGTCAGTTCCTTTTCTGATGAAATATTTCTTATTTTCTTTTACTTTTTTTCATTCTTTTGACTTAATTTTATTGTTTCTTATTATCTCATCAAGTCATTAGCTTCCACTTGTCCAATTCCAAGTGGAATTCAGGAAATTTTTTTTCAGTGAGGTTCAGTGAGGTTTTCATATCTTGTTTTCCCTTCTGGCTAACTTTTTTTCTTTAGTAATTTTTTGTGCCTCTTTTACCAAGCTGTTAATTGTTTTTCTTTTTCAGAATTTTCTTCTTTTGCTTTCATTCTTTTTTCTAATTTTTACTCTACAACTTTTATTTGGCTTTGAAAATAATTTTTAGCTCTTCCAGGGATTCTTGTTGGGCTTACGTCCAATTCATTCTTTTTCCTTTGAAGCTTTGTTTGCAATTATTTTGAATTTATTGTCTTCTGAGTTTGTCTTAATCTTCCCTGCCAGTACATTTGCTTTTTTATGGTCAGATTCTTTGTTACTATTGTTGTTTGCTCATTTCCACCCTGTTTCTTGCTTTTGAATTTTTTGTGTAACTTGGGCTCTTTTCCTCTGTGGAGGTGGGGGTGGGGGTCTGTCTCAGCCTTCCGACTCTTTTTGCACTGCTGTTTTTAGAGCTAGTTCTTGGGGATTTGGAAGTTGTTGGTGCTTCGAAGATGGTAGGTTTTGGGGAAAGGTTTGCTCACTGCTCTCATGGTCTACATCCTGGTCCTTACCCAGGAAGGATCTCTGTTTCCTTGTAATGGAAAAGTTACTGTTTTTCATGGGCGCTGATCCCTTGGGACTGGAAGTGACACTATTTCCCAGGTCTCTAAACCCTTGTGGTACTTCCTTTCAGGTTTTCTGCTCCCTCATGATCAAAAATACTCCTCTCTGTCCTTGGAATATGACCCAGAAGTGGCTAAAGGCAATAGAACTACCAAGCTGCTGCATCCAGCGCTGGCATAGGAAACTCCTGAAATCTCTTTCTGAGCAGTCACCAGGTCTCCTTAAAATCTCTGGCTTGAGAGCTCCCAAAGCTGCTGCTATTGTTTCTGTTGCCACCATCTGGTCCCTCCATTGGTGTTTCATCCTCATGGACTCCAGGCTAGGCTCCACCCCTGTGTTACAGATCTCTCTTTCTACTGCCTAAGTTGTCTTATCCTGGAAGAATGTCTCTCTGATTTTTTTTTGTCTCCACCAGAGACAGAATTCAGTTTGAGATATTATTTTAAAACTGATTGGAGGAGAATGTTGAGAGAGCTCATCTGAGTGGTTTTTCCACTCTGTCATTTTGACTCTACCCCTAGAAGTTTTTTTTTTCTGTCTCTTTAGCACTTTAGAAAATGTGTTATTTTCACTCACAAATACTAATGATCCCCATTTACTTATATTATGATATGTCATATTCATTCATTTTACTCTTGACCCAGTTCCACTCCTCAGTTGCTATCCATTTACTGAGAAGGTAGTTGAGCCATGGTGGAGATGATACTAGAACATTCAGGCTTTTTTTCTTGTGATTCTTTTCTTTTGCCATGTGACCAACTCATCTTTTTCTTTATGGTAAATTTCCGTGAATAAATGAATAAAAATATTTATTAAGTTCTTATTATGTGTTAAGTACTATACTAAGTATGGATGATACAAATACAAAAACAAAGCCAGTCTTTGACCATAATAAACTTACTTTTTCTAAAAGAGAGAGACAAAATAAATGGGAGTGGGGGTTAAAAAGTTACACAAAGGAGTATGGAGAATGCATTGAAAATTCAGAGCATTGATAGAATTGATCTAGACATGGTTCCAGGGTAGCAATTAAGGACAGGAAGGAAGATATGAAGGTACACTTGAGGTGGTAACAGGTGAAGTGAAGCAGGGTTGGGACCTTCAGGAAAAACGAAGTCAAGTGAGGCAGTCACTACATATGTCAGAGAGGCTATAGGGTAGAAGTTATAGATATGAAAGAGATTAATTATGTTCTCTAGTTTGAGTGGCAAGGTGACTGATTTTAAGATGGTCAGGAATGCTCTGAAGTGAAACATTCTTGTGGACTATCTGAAGTTGTGAGTCATGTAATGTCTGGCTAATTCTACACCATTTTTCAAAGTTTTATATTCCCTATATATTGTATTCTTCTCATAACTACCACATGATACTCTTTCTTCCTGTTTGAAGCTCATTTTTAATTCCTTGGACATGGTAGTGTTCATAGAGCTACATAGCCATAAGGTAACAGCAATGGAACTTTAATATTATGTAGATGTGCTGTTATTTCCTGGATAAGTTTTGGGGTCTTTAATGGAACTTTGTAGTGTCCTGAAGACAATTCAACCTACTCTTCTTTTTCCTGTGTAATTCTGGGCACTTATAGCCCATTTGTGCTCCCTGCCCAAGGTACATATACTAGGAAACAAGTTCCAGAGATGTTCCATGTGATTGCATATCCACCCATCTTGGCACTACATATTCTTCATCCACTTTGTTTTCCACATGTGAATGCTTAGATCTTGATCTTTTGAGTGATAATGGATCTTTTTTCTGGAATCAATTCAGTGTTCAGGGATTTGATGTAAACAGCAATCAAGAGCCTCCAGAGGACCTAGCTATATAGGGACTACTTCAGCTTGAATAGTGCTTTAGATCTCTTTTATCAGAATGTTATATACCTTTGCTGAGCATACATTTCCCTGTTTTATGCCTTGCCTGGTATTTATGATCAGATGTTGAAAATTATCTCTATTTTATCTTTCAAGGACTTTTGAATATTTTTGATGTGTTTATGTGAGCCATTTTGATGGAAGACAGACCTCAAGACACTGTTCTTGTGCTTTTGAATCAAGTTCTTTTGAAGTTATCATGCAGTAATAAACACAATGGAATCTTATATTCTCTCAGTCAACAGTGTGATAGTACAATATGTCTACCTGTAGGATACTTATTATTAAGGCTTGCCTGTTCCCATCTAGTCACAATATTGATAATGCCCTCAGTGCATATGGACATAATTTTCATAAAACTTTCATACAGATGGGGAAGTAAGCGTGTAGTTTAGTGGTCTTTGACATATTTATGATTGCATTTTTTCAGTATTTATATGGTCTGAGATTTTTTTCTCCCTAGTTAGGTGGCTCATTGGATAAAGTGGATAAAGTCCTAAGCCTGGAGTCAGGAAGGGCTTAGTTCAACTTCATCAGACACTGTCTAGGTGGGTGATCCGGGTCAAGTTACTTAACCTTGGTGTGCCTCAATTTGCTCATCTGTAAAATCAGGGCTCATAATAGCATCTGTATTCTGTGAGGATAAAATGAAATAATTTTTTTTTTATTATTTTGCTTTGCAAATCTTAAACTACTGCATAAGATATAGCTATTATGTAAAACCTAGCAATTTTGATATCTTCATCCTTTCTATACTTTGCTAATTGATTCTTTGATACCCGTGAAATTGTGTCACCTCCAGGATCTATCTCTTTTATGGATACTGAATTAATCTCTTTGTTTTTCCCATTTTTGTTATATTTACTGCCATTTCTGCCTTCTCTATAAGCATATCTGGGACCATGATATTAGAGTCCAAGTGCAGTGGTTCTACCAGCTTTGATGGCGAAAACAGTCTGTTAGAAAACAAAATATTTGCAAATTTTTTCTATTTTTCTTCAGTTTATTTCCTTACATTTTGATCCTTAACTGTCCCTGGGATATCTGATTATTTGACATATCTCACCAAGTTTTCTATTAACTTGTGTTATACTTTTATATTTCTCTGTTTTATGAAGAAGTACTATTTATAATCTTCCACCATCCTTTTCTATCAGATTGTAAACAAGTTATGTCCTAAACTGGTATTGCCTTTGGCTCCTATTTTTCTCTGATTAAGAAGTATGTTAAATGTTAGATGTGTAAGATGCTTTTTAGGCTCTTTTGGTCTCCTTATTATGTTACACTACTTAAATGTCCTACGAAACTCATGTAGTCCATGGTCATGACCTTTCTTCAGTTCTGTACCCACTTAAAAATTTCAGTCACTTGCTTATGTCAGGACTGAATTGCTTCAATTGCATGCCATATTTTCTCACTTTTTTCTTTCTTTTAGCTTTGTGCTAGTAATGATGATTGTTCTCACAAGTTCTGATACTTTTGTATAGTCTATATATCCTTGTCTCTGTCATTCATTTTTCCTGGTCCACATTTTTCAACGTTGTTCTTTCCATGCTCAACTATTCCTACATTTGCATAGAAGTTTTCAAGTATTGAAGCCTATGCTGATTAAATCTGGACGGTCTAATTGAGCTTTTAATTTTAATAATTGAGCTTTTTTTTAACCTCCTTAATCCTCTACAAAAGATATTGGCTCCAAAGTTTCACTGTTTGTATGTTTGTTTTTTACAGTATTATCATGAACAAGGAAATGCAAGAGTCAAGTGTTCCACATCATGTTTTTCATGTTAACTTTTGGGTACACAATAAAGCCACTTCTTCCAATCCTGCTTTTTGCCTCTCCAGGGGGAACCTGTAAGTAATCTTTACATTTAGTTTGACTCCTAATTTTCATCTGCTTTTGTATATCAAAGATACCATGTCCAATTACTGGTCATTGACAAGAATCCTTGAATTTCAGTACCTGAATAGTCAAATTAAAGTTCATAAATGGTCAAAAAGGCTGTGTATTCTTAAGAATCCTCTTTCCCCTTTTTCTAATAATCTTCCACTTTCACAGAAATGGAACAGGAATAGGAAAGACTGAGGGACAGTTTGTATTTTCATTTTTTTTCTCCCTGTATTGCCAAGCTTAAATAATTCACCATCAAAGAGCAAACCTGCTGATGATGAACCCCTCTATGTTTATCTAGGTTGGTCCACACAGAAAACAAGCACAGTCCATTGCAGATTTTAAAGCTATCCCAGGATGATAAAAACTGCCAGAGTCTATTTGGGTGCCATAGCCTTCATTAATTCAGGGTCTCAACCTAGAACCACTATGACGCGTTATAGTAGAACTTAGCTGAGGATGTATGGATTGCCTAGAGGGAAAAAAAATGAGCTCACACTCTTTTCTCCCTGTCCCCCAGAAAAATAATCCAAAAACTAACCAAATATTTATTGAGCATCTATTATGTACTAGTCGCTTTGCCAGACAATGAGAGGGAAATAATTTCTGAACTCTCCCCATTCTCAAAAGCTATATGTATAGAATATGCATTCTAAGGTTATTATCAGCAAAGAAAAAAAGATAAATCTACTGAAGACAAAACACATTCAATATTATTCTTTCTAAGATGAAATCAAAGTTTTTCTTTGGATTATTTGTTGGTATTATCTATACCAGTTTCCCCTTATATAATAGTAGTATGAATAATCTCAAACTGACTGACCATTCTAAATTTGTTGTCCCTTACAAAGCATTTATAACATAATACAGATTCATACTTGGTTAATGTAGATAAAATAAATAAAGAATAATTTGAAGAATAAGGGAAAAGTAGTAACTGGGGTCTAAGGAAATAAAGAAAAAGGTGGTACTTGAGCTAAGAAAAGTACCTGTAAGCTAAGGGTAAGGAATGAATTTGCAGAGACAGCAGAGAGAGTGCATTCTTAGAGGCCAACAGGCATGTGTGAAGCCACAGATGTAGGGCTTGGAATGTGGATTTCTGACAATTTCAACTTTCCTTCCTTCCTTCCTTCCTTCCTTCCTTCCTTCCTTCCTTCCTTCCTTCCTTCCTTCCTTCCTTCCTTCCTTCCTTCCTCTCTCTCTCTCTCTCTCTCTCTCTCTCTCTCTCTCTCTCTCTCTCTCTCTCTCTCTGTCTGTCTCTTACATTAGGCTTTGTATCTTTAGCTCTCTGTCTCTCTCTTCCACTGGAGTATAGCATTCATAGGAAAAAATGTGAAATAAGTCTAGAAAGGCAGGTGGGAGTCAAATTGTGGAAGGCTTTAAGTGATAGTCTGAGAAGTTTGAATTACATCTTAGAGTCAAAAGGAATCAACTGAGGATTTTTGATTAAAAGAATGCTGAAACATTTAACCTCTCAGAGCCTCAGTTCTATATCCCAGTCCCCTGAGATAGGGACTAGACCTGTGAATTCATAAATATAGTGAACTTTGGTGAAAAAAACTATGACTACCAATGAAAGTTGGTACCTTCTTATATAAAATGAAGAGCTAAGATTCAGAGATTTCTAGGGTCTGGCAGAGGAGAAGGAATGGGAGATCCTCAGCCCAATTAGAAAGAACTAGCAGCCCAGGGACAACCAGTAAAGGGGGTTTTAAGATAGAATTGAGGTGTGGCAGAGAAAGGAGATCCTTGGGACCCACAGATATCTCAGAACAAAAGACTGAGACTGATACCACCTGCTGTACCTATCTACTCTAAGACTGAAGGAAAAGTTCCGGTTTTCTACCAACTTGCTTTCTGCTACTTGTCTATCAAACAGACTCCATAATATTACCTATTGCTTCATTACTCAATTTTTTTCCAGTAACCTGAATTTTTCCTCAACCACAAAGAGATCAATAGTTAACTAGAGATAGATATAAATATAAATTGAGGCAGAGAACCAAGATGTTGTCTAAATATTAGGAATTTTATTATCAGGGGCTCAGAGCAGTGATAGTTATACTTTTAAATCCCTAAAGCAACAAAATTAGGAACTGCATGGACTCCCTAGACTCAGAGCTATCTGATTATCAAAATAAGCTGTTTGGGTATTAACTGTTACCTGTGGGAAATGGATGATATACCTGTGTTTTACAAATAATTTTTCATTTCCTGCAGGAATCCAACTCAGTATTTTCATAATAACAACTTTCACCAAGTTATAGAATCAATTAATCAGCAAGTATTTATTAAGTGCTTGCAATATATCAGACACTATTCTAAGCAACAAGGATACAGAGACAAAAGTTTAGCAGTCTCTGCATTCAAGGAGTTTACTTTCTAAAGGGAGAGATAAGGTGTAGTTATATAATTTTAAAATGAATGCTTGATAGTTCTGAGAGAAATTGCAATAGGAGTTGAGGGGGGTTGTCATCAAAGGCTCTATGTAGCAGGTTGTGCTTGATCTGAGTTTGAAGAAATCTAGGAATGTCAAAGAGACAAAGGTGAGGAAGGAATGCGTTCTTATTTGGGGGGATAGTCAATGGAAATGCAAAGATAAGATATAGATAGAGTTCTGTGCATGAGAAACAGCAAATAGACCATTTTGGTTAGACCATAGAGTGAACAGAAGGAAGTAATGTGTAAGAATAATGTTGTTGTTCTGTCATTTCAGTTGTGTTTAACTCTTCATGACCCATTTGGGGTTTTCTTGGCAGGGATATTAGAATGGTTTGCCATTTCCTTTTCTAGTTTGTTTTACACTTGAAGAAACTGAAGGAAAGACGGTTAAGCAACTTGTCCAAAGTTACATGACTGGTAAATATTTGAGACAAGAGCTGAACTCAGGTCTTCCTGACTTCAGTCCCAGTGCTCTACCCACTGTGTCACCTAACTGCCCATAAAATAAAACAGAAAGGGGACATATTTTAAAGAGCTTTAAATATCAAAAGAGAAGTTTGTATTATATTCTAGAGGTGGTGGGAACACATTGGAGTTTACTGAGTGTTGGGTATTATGGTCAGAGCTTCACTTATGTCTGATGTCTGTGGAGGATGGAGTGAAGTGGAAAACCTTAAAACAAGAAGACCAAATAGGAGATTTTTTTTTCATAGTCCAGATAAGAGATTATGAGGACCAGAACTCAAGTGATGAATTGACACTGAGACATTTGAGAGATGTTGTGGAGATAGAAGCACGTCTTAGCAAATGATTGAATATTTGAAGTGTATAAGAATGAGGAATCAAGGATGATATCAACATTATAAATACAGGTGATTACAAGGGTGATGCTTTTATCAATGATAGGGAAATTCAGAAAAGGGGTAGATTTTGGAGGAAAGATCTTAAGGATCTTAGATATTGTAAGTTAAAAATTCATTCACCTCAGCAGTAGATTACAGAAAAGTCCTTAATCATTGTATTTTATGGGAATCTCTGAGTGATTCGAGCATCTATATATCTTTGGGCTTCTGGATCTTATGACAGTTCTATAACTTTTGCACCTCTCGTATTCACTAGGATGAAAAAAAAATATGAAAGGGAAAATAGCTTTTGTCTTAGGGTTGGCCCTACTCTGGCATTTTTACCATTAGGAACTCATTAACAAAGAGGAACATTATACCCTGCTTTGGTAAAACACTCTCTAATTATCTGAATTTGGCCTATCATTTTCCCTGACTTCCAAAGTCCTATAACTAGTGTTGCCAATGTGTTCTTTTTTTTGGAGGGGGGAGGCAATCAGGGTTAAGTGATTTGCCCATGGTCATACAACTAGGCCAATATGTTCTTAATAGTTATTGTTGTTAATAATGAGCTTCATCTTTATGCTTTAAATACTTCTCTATAACAATTCTATGAGGTAAGTAGTAAAAAATACTGTTTTATAGATAAAGAAATTAGGCACAAAGAAGACAATGTTTTTGCCTATAGTTATACCTGACAATACTTTGATTCATACCCATGTCTTTTGGTTCTAAGGTAGTTGTCTTTCTATTCCACCATGACCCAATGCCTTTTCAATCCCTATACGATCTGTTCATTCTTCATTGGCTCCCTGATCTCCTTGATTTAATCCTTCTCTTAGCCTTGTGTGGATCTTTGGACTCCTCATCATGATGCTACTTGGTCTCTTCAAACCAATCTTTCTCCATCTACCCTCTCTTGGGAGATATCTTCTAATAGTCATTCCCTGTTTATGTGTACTGGGTTCAGTTTTATGTTTTTAATATGAACAGATATACCACACATTAGACAAAAAGTATTTTGGGTGAGCAATAATCCTTGAGCTCTCTGAACCCCAAATTATCTGCACTCAGATGAAGTAAAGGATTTTGGACATTACTGGGTAGGATTAGCCTGTTTCTAATAGGCAAGATTTGGAGACCCTACTGCCACATCCTGGGAACTTTATTTTTATATGTAATGCCTGGAGAATGTACCTTCTGAAAATAGGCACTGGAGAGGTGCAATTTTCCTTTGCTTTTGGTTAAAAAAAGCATCCATTTTAATAGAGCCTGACACTGTTAACAGCCAAAGTAAACTACCTTCACTCTGATTATGTGCACTCTGGACAATTTTCTCACAGGAAGAACTTTATGAGAAGAAAAAAAAGAGGAAAAATGCTTTATGTTGGCTCTCACTATGATTGCATTACTTCCCGTAGGGTCTCAGCTCCCAATTCCCCATCACAACAGATGGGGCTACTGTGATAGGCATGAAGTTAGAGTGGAAAGAGAAACACAGCATCCACTGACTCATTGTGACTTGACAGAGTTGTCCTGTAGGCATTCTCTGGCTTCATTTACCATCTACAATATACCTTACTAAAAATTGAGGGACAAGGGAGAAGAAAGACACCCTGTGTTCTCACATTGTAGGTACCCTCTCCTTAAACATTTGTTGAGTGAAGAAATGAATGCAAACTAATGCCTTCTATTTTGTATTATATAAAGGGCAATGGAAAGGTACACAGTGGATATGAGTATTGTGTCACTAATGAAGAACTCCAAAGAACAACAGGAATAAAAATGATCAAGGAATTATATACAACAGGGAGAGAAAATGAACTTTTAAAAATATTTATTTTAGTCTGAAGTTAAGAAATAAAACAAGCATTTCTATCACATAGTAGAATAGAAGAAAAAATGATGAGCTTTTTATGGACCAGACACAAGGGATGACGGATGGATAGGTGGATTACTCTACTAATGATGTTGGGAGAAAATCAAGAATTCCCCTGCACATTGAATGAGGCCCCTGCAGTAAACTTTTGAGAAAATATGGGCAAGAGTCATGGAAGACTGACTGACATAGATCATAATCTATATCACTAGAAGGACTTCCTGAATAACTAAGAATGCAGATCCTTTTCAAATATCTTACTGTATAAAACAATATGGGGAAAGATCAAAATTTAATTAAATTCCATAGTCATTTATTAACACCTTGTGGGTCTAAGATACTACACTAGAAATTGGGGCTACCAGGTAAAAAGCAAAAAAAAATGGTCTCTTCCTGTTGTAGATTACATTCTACTGGGGGACTTGATAGGCAAGTAGAGGTAGGAACACAACACATTTTGAAGAAGGAAAGAGCACTGACATCCTGGGGAATGAGAGAGGCTTCAAGAAGCAGCTGACCTGAGCCTTGAAGGAAGTTAAAGATTCTAAGAGACAGAGTTTATGAGGGAGGACATTTCAAACACTGGGAGGACCCTGTGCAAAGTGAAAAGGCAGTAAATGAAGAGCCATGTTTGAAGAGAAAGAAAGTAGGGTAGTTTGGCTTTAATCTTTTTTTTTTTTTTTTTGCCTATTGAATAAAATCAAGCTTGTACTCTGAAATGTAGTGTATGTGAATAGGAATAATGTGAAAGGTCTGGAGAAGTAGGCCAGCACCAGATTTTGAAAGGTCAGGAGACTGTAGTTGATCCTTTATATACTAGGGAGCTGCTGGGACATAGTCTAGCCTATTCTTTAAGAAGATTATTTTGAGAAGGATGTTGGAAGGATGGTTTGCAGAGGAAAGAGACAGGAAGCAGGAAGGACTTATTAGGACACTATTTCAATAGTTTCCATGAGAGATGATAAAGATTTAAACTAGGCTTGTAGCTTTGTGGAGAAAGTAAAGAGATTTTGTAGAAGAAGACTCAATAAGACTTGGCTACTAAGCGGATATGAGGTATGAGGAAGGAGGGAAACTCAGGAGTAACTGAAGTTGCAAACCAGTGAAAATGTAAGGTCAATGGAAGCTTCACCAGGAACAGAGAAGTTGAGAGAATGCAGAGATCATGTCCTTGTTAAACTTAAAACTTATCTTCCATAAATTACATCTCCTCAATTATTTCAATTGCTCTTTGAGTTGTATGGTTTCTAGTCACCTCACCAGCCTGCTTTGCCTTCTTCTCAATTTGCTTCTGCTGGTTAAATGTACTTCCTAATAGATGACTAGAAGAATGAAACACAATAATAGGAGAGAGTTAAGCAGAATTACAATCTTGTTCATTAGATAGAAATGCAGACAGAAAGGGTCAGATGTGAAAAAGAAGAAAGATATGGAGTAGAAAGGGAGAGAGAAAGAGAGAGAGACAGAGACACAGAGAGACAGAGACACAGAGACAGAGAGAGTCAGAGAAAAAGAGAGAGAGAAAGGGGGAGAGGGAGAAATGAGACAGACACAGAAAGAGAGAGAGAGAGAGACAGAGACAGAGAGAAACAGATAGAGACAGAGATAGAGAGAGATAGACAGCGACAGAGAAAGAGAGAAAGGGAGAGAGAGAGAATGATTATAAGGTCAAGTTGCTGGAGAGGAGAAAAAGGATGTGATCAAGAACCCAAGGAATGGGTCTTGGGAAGAAAAGAGAGCTGATGATCTCTGGCCTTGATTTTCTCAGTAAAGCAGGAGGCAGTCTATTGTCCAGGGGGAAGGGAAGAGATGATGGAGATAGCTTGAAGAAAAAATATAAGGTTTGGAACAGTTGCTGTGGGGAGTGTCAGAGAGATACTATCTGGGAGAAAAAAATACATTTCTATGCAATAATGATGATATTAATATGTTAATATTAGATAATTAACTAAAATTTGTGGCTCCATCAACATTTAGCAGCATGAAAATAAGAAAGGGAACTATTTGCTGGTGGATTGTAGTTTGGTAAAATGTGGAAGATGGTAGAGTAGGGAGGCAAGGGCTTCCAGGACAGGGGAGAATATTTAGTTGAACTGGTTATCTATCGGGCTATGTTTCTGAAGGGAGGAGGGAACAGATATGGTTTTCTTGGATAACAGGGAAGGGTATGATGTCTGGATATTGCAGTCTGAGGATGAAGAATGTGTTTCATTGGACTGAGACAGAGGAAGAGGTGAAACGATGGGAAGTTATGATTACAGAGAAGAATTTCAGAATTCAATGTCCTTGAAGTAAAACATTTTTGAAAGATGGTGAGATTGAGGGGAGATAATAATTCTTGTGGATAGATGAGATCGAATGGAAGTGTAAGTCATGGGAATTGAGGAGGTTGATGAATAGGGAGTCTGATTGACCTCTGTATTTGTAGTCAAATGACTCAAGGTTTAAATTTTACCTCTGCTTTATTATCTGCATGGCTTTGAACAAGCTATTTGACCTCTTTGACTGTCAGTTTCTTCCTCTGTACAATCAAAGAATTAGACTTGATTATCTCTAAAATATGTTCAAATACTAAAACTATAATTCTGTGATTGTATGAGTGCACATTTCCAGTCCTCAAAGAATTTAGAATCTAGAAAAAGAGACAAAGAATCAAAGCCAGTAATTATAATGCTCATCATATTATAGTTATGAAGGTGGATTTAAGAAACAATAAGGGTTGCATCAGAGATCAGGGACTAGGCATAGCCAGAAAGTGCATGGCTCTCTCTGTGTTCTGCATTTCTTTCTTACACTTACTTTGAACCATCCTCAGAACTCAGAGGTAAGGAAGCTCTTTGGAGTTTGGACAAGTGCTCCAAGCTGAATCTGGGCACATGACGTAGGGCAAAGGGACTAGGCCTGGGATTTGGAGCAAAGTCTAACATGACAGCTAGAACTTGAGTCTCCTAACTTTAAAGGTTAGGAAACCAATTTCAAAATGAATGTGATAACAATACACTTGTACTTATATATTGTAACAGCTTATTATTTACATTACTACCACCCTATGAAGTAGGCAATACAAGTTTTGTCATTTCATTTCAATTTTACTGAGATTCAGGGATATTATTAATTAAGTCAGAGTTCTCTCTTGAACCCAGGTGCCTTGACTCCTAATCCAAAATTTGTTCTTCTTCCTGCTTTGTCTATGCTAGTGCGTTTCAGGCCCTGGCTTTTCTTCTGTGCTTTTTTCTTCTCCTTTTCTCTCTTCACATATATGTTGCTATATGCAATTATAATCATTTGGTCTACAAGGTTAATTATTGGTCTATTGTTCACTGTACAGTAATTTTGTAGCAAAATATTTTGTACAAGCATCTGTGGCTATTGATCCACTTTATAACATTAACAGGTCAACTCTCAGATACCTGTTCAAATCAACTATCATGTGGAAGATTAAAAAGAACCAGTCCAAGATCAGGACCCTCTGATGGCCTCCCATAATCCTACACTCTTTCAGTGCTGTCAGAATGAACAGGGGAACCTGTGAGTGAGAAAAGAGAGGGTCAATGTTCTTTAGAAAATGCTTGATGCTAAAATGTATACGCATATTTATTACCTACTGAATTCAACTTCTGGGGAAACTGGTTATTATGATAATTAGTAGTGGCTATTGGTTCATCTCTGAGTGAATTTGGGTTTAAAGATTCATTTTCTTTTTTTCTAATCTCTCACTTTTCTTCTTCTGCCTGGCTTTGTTTCCTGTTGAAGGGCTGTCACCTCCTTATTTCTGATATTACTAGAGTTTAAGCTTTCTGAGAGCAGGGACTGTGTCTTATTTGTTAATGCTTTGTTTGTAGCACCTAGCCTAGGGCAGTGAGCATTTAATGTAGGTTTATTGACTTCCTTTAAGTCCTAGCTAAAATTTTACCTCCTACAGGAAGCCTCTCCTGATTCCCCTTAATAGTAGGCCCTCTATATTGATTATCTCTAATTTATCCTGTATCTATCGTATTTTTAAAGTGTTTTTTGTTTTCATTTTATCTTCCTAATTAGTCTGTGAGCTTCTTAAGAGCAGAGAGTTTTAGCTTTCTTTATCTCCCCAGTGCTTAGCACAGTGCCTGGTATTTAGTACCCATTTGATAAATGCTTGGTGACTAATCATTAGATTGATGAAATGCTGTAATTTGTATTGGATTGGAGTTTAGAGCTGAAAGGAATATTAGAGATAATCTAGTCCAACCCACCCTGTGACATAGAGAATACAACTGAGATCCTAAGAGGCTAATTGAAATGCCTGAAGACATACATGTACTCCTAAGAAAATCTGGGATTTGTATTCACTGTTTCTTGATTCCAGTTTCATTTCCTTTTTTCATTATATCAGACTTTTTTTCCCCATTATATCAGTTGTATCTCAATTGATTTGACAAACTAGATATCTTCATTAAGCATTTACAATGGTGAGGCTTATTAAGAAGTAGGAGGAATAGTATGAAAATGAGATAAATTCACTCAAATTACAAAATTATATTGAGAATTGAGCTAGATCCTTGGCCTTTGAGACATTACAATGTACCCTGTAGTGTTGACTCAGTAGTTAAAAGACACGCCCTTCTAACATACTTTCCTTTGCTTTCATTCTAGCCAGATAAATCTGATAAACTTATTCATAGCACTTGCCATGCTCACTTCTATGCTGATGGCAAGTCCCTTAACCTTCTTTGCTTCAGTTTCTTCATCTATAAAGTGAGCTGAAGAAGGAAATGGCAAACCACTCCAGTGACCCCAAATGGGGTCACAATTCTGTTTTGTAGTTTTCTCTATGGGTTCTTGTGTGTGTGTGTGTATGTGTGTGTGTGTACAGCATGGTATCGAGACAGGTTTTGTGACCTTGGAGTCAGAAAGACCTGAAAGTCAAAGCCCACTGCGTTAAGGGCAAGTCCCTTAACCTCCTTCAACTTCAGTTTTCTCATCTACAAAATGGAGATAATAATAGAGGTTCTGTCAAGATTAAATAAGATTATTTATGCATATATTATTTTACCCACACATACACACACACACAGATATCCTTTAAAATGCAATATAAATTAATTATGTTGTGATGATGGTGAGGATGATGATGATGTTGATGATGTCTTTAAATAGACTCTAAAACTGGTACCTCGCATAGTGTTTGCCCTGAATTAGGTTCTCAGTAGGTACTTGGAACTTATTTTTAATTAATAGATCTCTCTTTCTCATATTAAGCTACTGGTTCTGAAATAGGATGGAAAGAATTTCCCATCTCACCACCACCAACAGCAGTATCAAGACAGGATGGTACTTCAGAAACAGTCATATCAGAGATGAAGATCTGCCCTACGGATACCTCCAGTCTTTTGCCTTTTCTTTTCTTCATCAGAATGCATGACTTAAATGTCTGCAGGAGAGCAGAGGCACAGAATTAACTTAGGTGACTAGAACTTAATCTCCCTTGTGTGGTTGTTTAGCTGTTTGTTCAGTCATGTCCTACTCTTTGGGATTCCATTTGGGGTTTTCTTGACAGAAATACTAGAATGGTTTGCCACTTCCTTTGTGCTTATTTTACAGATAAAATAACAGGCAAGCAGGATTAACTGATTTTCCCAGGGTCACACAGCTAGTAAATCTCTGAGGTCAAACTAGAGCTCAGACAGAGGAGACTTTCTGACTCCAGACATAGTACTCTATCCATTGCATCACAGTTGCCCCAGTCTTCCTTGTGTGCTTGTCCTACACTCCATTTTCCATTCTCCTTTATCTTTTGCAATTGTACTATGCAGTTATTTAAATTAACATTGCCCCTACCCCCATGTAGCCTCTGTCTTTTTTACTAAAAGTCCTTTATAATGTGAGGTATAGCCAGGTGACATGGCATGCTCAATAGGTTTACACATGTGCTGCATAAATTATCTGAATGGGGGAAGGTAATGGCATTTTTAGCCATTCTTTGTCAAGACTGGTTTTATGCTTTTGTGGAAGAATACAAAAGGTATGCAAATATTGCCTTAGTGAAAAGCAGGCCCAAAACCCATCCTGTAATTTCTAAGAGCCAAGTCTGCATTTTTTCTTCTTTTGGGGAAATTGTGATATCTTAAGGGTTCAGCAAATTTGTCTGACAGCTCAGGATGGGGGTGGTGGTGGGTATATATCTATCTACCAATTGATTGAACAATTGGTAGATAGTCAAAATTCTGAATTTTGAAACGGACTCACCTTAGCAAAGGGGAATGGAATGGTCTTAGTAGGAAACTTTAAGCGAACAGTTAATAGCTGAACCTAAAGGATTTATTTTTTATTTCATTTATTCTCCTTTGGTGTCTGCATTACCTCCATTGCCACGGGAAGATGATATGTGCTCAGTGGGAAATTACTTAGGACAACCCTATGAACTCTGCAGTGATGTACAGAGAGATGAGATGGAAAAAAGAGAACCTGAGCAACCCAGGAATCTATGACCTAGATTTTTTCAGAACCATACTGTCTTTAAGCCTATCATTAACACAATAATGGAAGCCAATTTTGCTAACACCAATCCAATTCAATCCAATAAGTATTTTCTTTCTTTTTTTTTTTTTTGTTAAGGATTTACTAGGACAAGACATGGTTCTGGCCAAAGACATGAGGAAAAAAAAAATCCTGCCCTCAAGGGCCTTTCTATTGCAAGTCTCACATCCATTTGCCCTATAACATAGGGTTGCCTTGGGATAATCCCATGAATATCCTGTTTTCACTTCTCACTGTTCTTTCTTTGGTAACTGTTTTATTGATACTGTTAGCAAAAGGAAGAATTTACTAGGTTAGCCAGAGTTGTATAGTAGCCATGGCTATGGTAGAGCATGACCAGGGTCAGACTTTGGCAAAGTCTTGAAATGTGAGGAAGTTTGTCTCCAACTTTCCCGTTCTTCCCTTTTCCAGCATGTTATTCTCTCTTTCTGTTTTGTATGTCCTTTGCCTAGTACATCCATTCTCTCTTCTTGTTCCCCTTCTCCCCAGCTCTGCCCTCCACCCCTTGTTCCTGTTATACACAGGCCAAGGTCCATCCTTCACACTGAGAAAGAAGTAAATGACAATAGCTTTAAGGTTCATTTTTTCCAGGAGAATTTTCAAGTTAATAGACATTTGATTTTTAGCTAAAAGGGAAAATCTCAACTAGTGAATTTCTGACTTCAAACTACCAACAAGGATTTGCATGGAGGTATGGGGATACTTTCTGATTCTTTAGACATCAAATCACAAAAATGCAGTGACCAGCCTCAGTTGTCCTGCTTGATACCTCATTCCAAAAAGAGGAAGTGCTTTAGAAAAATTCCAAAATTCTGTATGTTAACAAGAAAAAAAAAACATTTAATTTCTTTCATCTTGTATGCCCCTACATGACTGAACAGAGAGCTAGAAAAAATAATGAATGAAGATAATAAAGTCTATATACAAAAGCCTCCATCCTCATTAGGGTAACTTCTCCCTTCCTTGTATGATGACACTCAGCTCTCCCTTGTCCTGACAGTACCCTATACTCTAAAATTGTTTCATCTTCATTTCCCACCTGGCTGCTTTCCTAGACTTCATGATCCCCAGAAACTCATCATTCCACAAGATGCAATCAGCTCTGAAACTCATACCTCCACGCATCATTTCCTACCTGGCTGCAGGACTTCATCATTCTCTTTAAGGGGAATAACTGGATAATCTCCTCCTACTTTTCAGCTTCTTTTTATGAGCTGTTCCCCCAATTGGATTACGAGCTCCTTGAGGGCAGGACCTGTCTTCAGCCATTTTTTTTTGCATCTCAAACACTTAGCACATATCTGATCCATAGTGGTGCTTCATAAATATTTATTAACTGTTGACTATTCCCACCCCTAATAAAAAGTCCAGTCTCTTTGGCCCCCTTTCCTAGTTGGTCATTTTTGAGAAAAGGAATCTGATAACCTGGGCCTCTATGTTTATTTATTTATTTACTCAATTATAGACTCTAAAAGAAAGAAGGGAATTAACAGGTTATCTGGTTCAGTCTGTATCTCAATAACAAATCCTTCACAGGACTTCTTAACCTGGAGTCGGTGAGCTTTTAAAAAAAATGCTAATGGCATTTCTTTCTTAAAATAGATTTTTCTTGATCTCTATTTTTATATTACCTTAATTTCACTAGTATCCCTCCCATTTCTCCTCCTAGATGTCCATTCCATATAATAGGCATTTTTTAAAAATAAAAGAGAAAGAAAGAAAAGAACAGTATAGTTGATGAACACATTAAAAAAAAGTCCTGAAAATATGTGCAATGTATAACACTTGAAGACCTCTCACCTCTGTAAATCTTCGTATGATGGTATCTTCTCATATCTCTTTCCTTGGAACTTGCTTGTTCTTTATATTCACAAATATTTATTTTTGCCATTATTCTTTTCTTTTACACTGATGTAGCCATTGTGGTTTTTTCTTGGTCCTTCAACAGTTCATTCTGTATCTGTTCATGTAGAGCTTTCCATGCTTCTCTGTATTTATCACTTTCATCACTTTTTGTAGCACAGTAACATTCCATTCCATTAACGTACTACAATTTCTGCAGTTATTCCTCAGATATTGGACATCTACTATGTTCCCAACTCTTTACTACTGCAAAAAAAGTGCTGCTAAAAATGTTTTGGTATTGTAAGGACCTTTTTATCAACGCAATTATTGTGTTTCAATGTAATTGCTTTCCATCTCAATCCTATGTATCTTAATTTATACATTTAAAAACATTCCTCTGGAAAGGGTTTTTTTGACTTTGCCAGACTGCCAAAGGGATCCAGGAGTAAGAACTCCTGCTGTAGAGCATCCCTGAGAAGTGATCATCAAGTGTCTGCCTGAATACCTCCCTCTAGTAACTAGAATTCATCAGCATATTTTATTTGGGAAAGGTTTTCTTTTTCTCCTGGTTTCATAAACAATGTTATACTAAAGAATGAATTTAAAGGCAGACCCCTGGAGAAACAATGCTGTATCCAAAGAAGTGAATCTTGTAATACATAGTGGCATTTCCAGGGATTGTAGCATATTTGTGTGGGACATATTTTGGGTGGGGGGGGGGGGTGAGGTCTTTCCAGCCTTCCTTGATTCAACTCAACAAGTATTTATTAATTCCCTACTATGTGACGGGTATTGTAATAGGAAATAAGTGTAATAAGCCAAAAAGTATAGCAGTCCCCTGCCCCCAATGAGTTTATAGTCCTCTACGATCTTAGCAGCTGTGCAATTTGGTATAAATACATTTAATATTGTTATATTTAATGGTTTGTGGTTTTTTAAAGATAATTTAATTTTCATGTAATTTGAAAAGAGAAATTTCTTGCTCGTGACTTTATCAGTTTTACTTATTGCCCTGTCTGTGATTTTGAGTACAGCTATAATATTAATCCAGTCAATATTGTCATTACTTCTGCAAAGTGTGTTTCTATTGACTCCCCTGCAGATCGAGTTATTCTTGTGATTATGTAGAAGAAAACTCTTTTTCCTTGTCACCATTCTCCTATATGTGTTGTTTCCTTTAATTACAATATAAACTCATTGAGAATTGGTACTGTCTAGCTTCTTTTGCAGTTATATCCCCAGAGAATAGCGCATAGCAAGAATTATGCTAGCATATTGTAAAAGCTTAATATATGCTTTATCACTCATTCATTCATTCACCCATTTATGTAAAAAATCAATAATTTTGTCAGCAGTAGAAAACTCCACCAATGCATGTGTCAACCAAACTATTGACAGTTTTTTTCTAGGCTCCTGAGGTGTAATAGATTTTATTCCTCCTCATCATTTTCACTTTCTATGTGTCCAACTGTTTCAAATTTGCTTCTTGTATGCAGAAAACATTGTTTTTTGCCTCATCTATGCTCTTATTTTAAAATATTTTTATTAGAGAATTTAATATACTTAGGTTAAGATATACTTTTGTTCCCATGGTGTTTCTTTCCATGATCCTCTATACACATACATTTCTAGAAGTAGTTGTACATATACACATATGTATTTACACGTATTACATATGTGTGTATATTACATATGTGTGTATATATATGCATATAAAATGTAATTACATTCTTTTGGGGGATAACGGCATGCATTCAGCTGAGTACATGCAAAATATAAGGAGAATAAATACAAAGAAATTGGAAGGGGAGGGAAAGCTGTTATAACTGGAGAATCAATAAGTCTTTGCATATGTGTTAACTTCTGAATAGTGGTTAGAAGGAAATTAGGTATTCTGTGAGAGAGAGAACATTCCAGGCAGAGAGGCATCCTATGAAAAGGCAAAGAGATGGGAGATGGAATGCTGAACAGGAGGATAATCAAATAAACTATTTACTTGGAAGGTAGAGTGTTTGAAAGAGAGTAATATAAGATCATTCTGGAAAAATAGGTTGGAATCACATTGTAAAAGGACTTTACATGCCAAACAGAGGTGTTTGTGTTTTTCTTACAGGTAGCATGGAGCAGCTGAAGGTTCTTGAAGAAGAGAGCAACATAGCCCTGCACTTGAGAGATATTAATCAATTAGATAGTTGCAGAAATGGGGAAATAGAAACAAAAGGAAGGGTAGACTTGAGGCAGGAAGAGCAACCAAGAAATGGCTGCAATATTCCTGGCAAAAGATGATGAGAATCTTAACTAGAGAGATAGTTGTCAGTAGGGAGAAGGTAATAGGTGTAAGATCCACAATGCAGATTACTTGCTCCACCTATTTTTAAGGCTAGCTTGTTTAGGGGAGAAATACATACAATCAGAAAAGAATTTGACATCTCTTATGTGGTAGATGAGAGTCTGAGAAAGATACCAAGAAAAACTGAAGAGTTTGTGGATTTGAGGAGCCAACAGCCAGTAGTCTGTGCTCTCTACTTAACTCAATTTGAAAATTAACACATTTCAGGTTTGGGATATATCTTTGTCCCAGGTCTCACAGCCGTCACTGCTGAGAGAAAAAGAAAATGAAGATTTAACAGTTATTAGATGAATGGGGGTTATGATTGTACCAAGTCCAGAGAGCCTCAAGGTGACTTTCATTTTGGAACCGAAATACCTATTTTGGTTAATCTCATGTATCTTACTAACCAATAATTTCTGAACCTCCAATTTATTTGACTATATCTGTCAATCATGTTGTCTCACTGATGAAAGAAATTAGTTGATTGTACTGTGTTGATACTTCTGCTTTTAACATGGTCAGAAATACATTTATTTAACCTATGGACATCTGTCTATGACAGAGTTTCTTAGTCTATCAAATAGTTACTATCCATGCAACCTTGGGTGAGTCATTTCATCTAAACCATGGTTTCTTTATCCGTAAAATGTGAATAATAATATTAATAGCTGTCTGGCTTTTTATGAGCAAAGATCTGTATAAGCCTGAAAACGTCTATAAATGAAAGATTTATAAATTTGAGATAGCATGGAATAATAGAGGGCTAATTGGACTTACAGTCAGGAGATTTTATTTTGAAGCCTGGTGCTAGCTATGTGACTATGGATGTGCAAGATTCATTTCTCTAAATCTCAGCCATAATCTATATTCTGGAAGTAATCATTCTTGGGTTAGATATGTTGTCTAACCTTCAAGAACAATGAAGATGTGAATAATAATTGCTTTTGAGTCTGGTGAAATAGTTATTATATATTTTACCCTTGTTCCTAAATCTTATAACCTTAAGAAAAAATCAGAAATACACACAAAAATGTGTCATTTGAGATGCTGAGTCTCTAAAGAGCATGAATGTACTTCTCATCCCATTGAACTCCACCCAAGTCATCTCAGCATCTTTTTTTAGCTACATATATACTCTCAATCCACACCTTCCCAGACCATGTTGCTCTAGACATAATAATCCAATCGGTACCACCATTACTTCAGGAAAGGGTGTTTCAATTCACTGTCCTGTGGATTAAGTCATCATCTCTGTGGTTTTGCAGCACAAAATTTTCTTTCTTTATCATCATTCCCTCATATATATTTTTTCTCCCTATTCAGGTCACTGGATTCAGATGGCTCTGGAGGAGAAGTGAGACTGGTGACCCGCATAGCCCTCTCTCACTCAAAACAAAGTCAAGTGCAAGTCATGTCATCATTTCTCTGATAGCATGGTCTTCTTTGGCAATGAAGGATGAACACACAATTCTTTCTCCCTGTTAGAATGCAAGATTCTTGAGAATCAGGACGATCTTGCTTTTTGTATTGGTATAGTATATAATAAGCACTGTACTGGAACATAGTAGTGCTTAATGAGTACTTTTCCCATTCATTCATTCATTTATAAATTTCCATGAAAGATCTATAATTTTGTTAGCTGTGGGCAACTCCCTCTGTCAAATACATTTTTCCAACCAACTATGACTTGTCAAATAAACCCTAAAAAGTTGCTTGAGGGATAAAGATTTAAATGAGGTGGCCAACATCGCAAAACTACTAAGTATACTAAAGGATCATGGATATAGAGACAGATGAAAGGACCTATGAAGCCACCTAAACCAACTCTGTTATTTTACAGATAAGGAAACTGAAGCTTGCCAAAGTTTCCACAGGTAGAATCATAACAGGCAGTTTGGTGTAATAAAGAAAGACATAGAGTTAGTAAGGCCTGAGTTTAAATCTTGCCTCTGGCACTTACCAGTTGTGTGAAACTGAATACGTCACTTAACATTCTCAACTTCAGTTGTTTATTCTATAAAATAAGATAACATAGTCCCTACAATATGAGGATAAAATGATATGATATATGTAAACTATAATACTATATAAATGTTATCTACTATCCTAATTGTTATAATCATTATTGTCTTCTCCTTTTTCTTCCTCTTCTTCTTTCTCCTCCTCTTCTTACTCCTTCTAATCAGCAGATAAATTTAGAGTTGGAAGAGGTCAACAAGTGCAACCGCATCATTTTACAGGTCAGGAAACTGTCAACCAGGGAAGTTAGGCCACTTACCCAATTTCCTTTCAGTATTAAGTTCATAAGATTTGAACCTTCTCTTCATACTTGGGTGAACTTCTCTGAGTTTTTCCATCATGCTCCAGCTATCTCACCATCCATCAGGAGGACTTCAACTCTGGAACTCATACCTCATCCGTATCCTTTTCCTTTGAAGACTCTCCCTCTGAGAAAGTTGAGAAACTTCCCCTAGGAAGAAGCCAGCCCATCTCTTCATTTGCCACCTGGCTAGGTTCCTTTGGACTCCACCATCATACCCCCACTCCTAGCACCTCCTCTTCCACCTACTTTTTAGCTTCCTTTTGTGTTGTCTTTCCTTATTAGACTGTAATAATAACTGCCCTTGAGAGCAGGGGCTGTCTTCTTCTTCCTCTTCTTCCTCCTCCTCTTCTTCTTCTCCTTTTTTCTTCTTCTTTCTTCTTTTTCTCCTTTCTTCTTCTTCTTCTTCTTCATCATCATCATCTTCTTCTTCTTCTTCTTCTTCTTCTTCTTCTTCTTCTTCTTCTTCTTCTTCTCCTCCTCCTCCTCCTCCTCCGCCTCCTCCTCCTCCTCCTCCTCCTCCTCCTCCTTCTCCTTCTTCTTTGCATTCCCAGTGCTTTTCATAATGCCTAGCATATACTAGGTGCTTAATAAATGTTTCTTGACTTACTGACTGACTAACCCAACAATCTATCTACTGCCCTACAATGCCAAGATGAAAAAAAAAGATACCAAACACCAAACAATAAAACAATCCCTAGTTTGAAAGCTGATGTGAAAATATAGGCTCAGTCTGCTAATGGATAAATTGATGAAGGGTGTTAGCCAATTAATGGACATAATCCATGGCAAATGGATATATTCTAAAACTCTGCAGGTGAGTGCTCCCTTAACTGAAAGTTATTCTTCTTGGTCCTGCATGTTAGGCTTTTTGAACTGGTATCCAGACATATTCTAATTCTAATTCGAGCTAGAAGGAGGCCAGTCTATGTCAATGCAATGGAATGAATTACACCTTGTTGTTAACAGATGGCTTAGACAGAGACCTGGGATTTCTGAGAGCACAACCGAAAGGAACATTTTGTCTTAGTTCAAATGTGTAAAGTATCAACATTATTATAAAGGATGATATTAAATAGGCAGTTTTGACATTGACACAGAATAGGAATGGCTGAGACTCTTTGGAATGCCTACTGTCTAGGGAAATAGCATGTGAAATGGTTCTTTTGGGGGAGAAGGCTCCCAGGATAGGGCAGACGAAGGTAAAGGAATGTGTCTAAATCAATCTATGTATTGCTCTGACCACCAAGTTAAGACTGATCTTTCTTTCTTTAAATTTCTCTTAGCTATTTGCCCGAACCTCTCTTCTTTGCACATATCTCATTCTCTTTTATGTCATCATTCATAGAATCATCGAAGCACTGGGGGATGGAAGGTACCTAAAAAGACTTCAAGTCTAATGGCTTCATTTTACTGGTGAGGAAAGTGATTCCCTGAGAAGAGCAAGTGTAGGCCTAAGGTCACATGGGTAAGTAATGGAGCTAGGATTCAGACCCATGTCCTTTGACTCCATATGTAATCCATCCCTCCACCTCAACTTCTCTGTCTCTCTCTGTCTCTCTTCTTTCTCTCTGTCTCTCACTTCTGTCTCTCTGTCTCTGTGTGTCTGTACGTTTTTCTCTCTCTTGTAATTGCTCTCTAGTTTTATCATAAGCCATTTGACAGCAGAGCTTATGTCATGTCTATCTTTGTATCCCTAGGGCCTTAGATATAGCAGGTGCTTAATATATTTTTTTAATTGAGTTAAATTTGTTTTGCTAGGCACCTAACCAACCACAGGCACAAGGATAGATTTTATGGATGACTTAATGGTACATTGTTAACCACCTTCCTATGAGGTGCAGATGTGTTATTATTTCACTTATCTAACTAGACCAGTAGTAGATCAGAGAGGTTAAGGCTCATACCCTTCATCACACAATGCATTCATTGCATTTAAACTTTTAGATTCATATTACAAATTATATATTCCGCATTTCACTTTTTTAAACCTTTGCCTCTTTCCTTATACCACTTCCCTTGACTTAGAGTGTCTTCATCTTATCTCCCCATCCTTTTCCATCTATCCATATCCTACCTAGTCTTCAAGATCAAATTTAAATTTCACCTTCGTTTTTTAAGCAGATGTGATTTCATCATTGTAAGTACCTTGTAACTGCTCCATCCCAAACAGACCCTCACTTCTGTTTTCTTACGCAGTAGTCTGGGTATACTAAGAAGTGAACTGGCTTGCTCAGGGCCACATAACGCAATATCTGTCAGAAGTGGGACTTGAAACTTGACCTTGCTGACTCTTAAATCCAAATTTACCATATCAATCTTCCATCAGCTACCAGTGGTTTCTTTTCTCAGAATATCAACCTTCCATATACTCCATATACAGCTTGTGAGTGCTACTTATTTATACGTTATCTCTCCTATTAGAATGTAAGCTCCTTCAGGGTAGAGACTGATTTTGGCTCTGTAGTCCCTGTACTTAGCACAGTGCTTGACAGATTGTAAGAGTTTACTAAATGCTTTGATAAATTGTCCAAATGCTTCCTCTATCACACTAACCTCAAGTGTAGTCTCATGCTTTTGCATATTTTTTTCATTTGTTATCTGAACCATTTAATCAGTACATATAACACCCTGTCTTCTATTGTTATTTACCTTTCATATATGCACATACTTTATCTATCCAACTAGGTTAAATATCCTTGAGGAAAAGAAGCATGAGTTTTATACAGTTATCCCTTCCAGATTGTGACTTTCCCTACTGTGGTTTCAATATGTCACAGAGCATCATAAGAAATTAAATAGGAATTTTTGGGGAGTTTTGCAAAGCCACAGATGATACTCAAAGTTCAGCAGATGACACAGAGAAAAAAAGTTTAGAAGCTGAGACATGTTTAACATATATGTATAGTATTGTATAATATCAACATATTTTATCTTTTAATACCATAATAATTTGGACTTTTCTAGTACAAAGGGAGGGTCAATAGATTTTACATAGCTTTTCCAGATGATATGGGGCAAAACAGGGTAGGGTGGGGGTGCTGTATTGCTCACCCCTGCAATGTGGAAGGGATAACTGTACTTCCTTGTGTAATTTCCTCCTCACTCCAACACACAGCATGGTTTCTAATAAGTACTAGGTACTCAGTCTAATATGTAGACATTGTAGGCATTGAGATTTTTGGATCAATATAGGGAGTTTTTTAAAACTAGGATTGGGAAACAAAGGTGTAGAGGGCCTCATCAGACAGTGAACTCTCTAGCGTACATTCAAGCAGATTGACCATTTGTTAAGGATGCTGCAGAAAAAATTCCTTTATGGGGCAAGAGTCAATGCTGAAAGGACCTCTAAGGTCTCTTCTCATGATGATTATATGATCTATAATTCTGCCATTGAGCAAAAACAATGAGAGTAATGGGGGGAAAGTATGTCCATAATTCTTGGGGGAAATGATGTGAATGGTTTCTCATCTCTAATGGAAAATTTGTAGTTTCTTATCCTTGTTTATTTGAAATTTCTGTCAGTGTTCTTCATTACATAGAAGCATTGTTCCCTAGCAAGAGCGAATTTCACTCAAACTCACACATTGTGAGTCACTGACACTTAACCAACGTGACTGTATAATCACAGAACTTTCCAGTGGGCCTGATTGCATGTACTTAGCTGGCCATTTGGACAACTTAATAGACTCAGACACTCTGCAGAAAGTTCCAGCAAATGCCTCTAATTTGATGTCGTTAGTTGTGGACTAATTTTTTCTCTTGTATCAACCTTCGTAGCTAATTAGATGGCAGATTCAAATCTTCATGAATTTTTCAGGCTGATACTTGTTCCTTCTCAGCACTAATTTGCTATTATCAGTAGAATGACTCTGGTGTTGATTGTTGGTCTTGTCTGACCTGTGTTCTCCTATTCAGATTGAAATTAGTTGAGGGACTCTAGCCATGGGTCACTTGGTAAATCTTTTCTATGAAAATAGCTTTACTGTGCAGGACTTTCTGCTCTTGTTCTCGACTACCTCCCACTCCAGCCCTTGTTGCCAGGGCTTCTTGTCACAAGCAAATACAGTTTGGTAGAATTTTACCATGGGGCTTTGGAAAATTAAAAAAAAAAAACATATACACTCACAATCCCCAAAATAATGCTGGATTCTGGAACCAGTAATGCTACTATGTACAGATAGGTGAGGATTTGACTCATGGTGTAGCTAATTGGATTGATTTTGACAGTGAAGTACATCCCATTATGATGCAGAGTAGAATTTTTGCTCTGCTTCTGTATGGAATATTGGGAAATTTCCCTGATACTAAAATCTGAAATTTATTCTTTAAAACGCTTTCTTTACTGTAGTGTATGACATAGGTAATTCAATTCATACCATATCTATTTTACATGGGAGAAAACTGAGACTCAGAGGTTGTGACTCACTCAGAATCACAATATAATCTCAGAACTGAGATTCACACCCTTTTCTCCTCACATCAAGACCAGTGTTCTTTCCATTATACCATGGTGATAAAACAGGGCTGTGCCAATTCATTTGGACCTTCTTTGGATGCACAGTAGGTAGGTTGGTGGGTGGGAGGTAGCTAAGGTCCCTCAAATGAATAAACTTTGATCATAGTCAGAAATTGTAGTTATGAATGAGAATCATAATAATATCTCTATTGTAAAATTCATCTTTATTGATTCTTATTCATTTGTGATTCCTAGCTAGTAAATAGCAAGTGTTTCATTCTTAAAGAGGCCTACTCACTGAATGGGTGTTACTTCCCTCCAAGTGAGTACTTGAAAAGGCTTTTAGCCTAAAAAGACCAAGGTCTCCCATTGAATCCTGGGTCTTCTCCAGGTATCATGATGAATATCTGGTCACTGGACCCAGATGGCTCTGGAGGAGAAAGTGAGGTTGGTGACCTTGCACAGCCCTGCCTCCCTCAAAACAAAGTCAAGTGGGAGTCATGTCATCATTTCTCCGATGTCATAGTCTTCTAAAACTAACACAAGATTTGGTTTACCAAAGGGGTAGAGTAATTAAATCAAAGGAGTGATGCTTAGGACTGCTAGGTTCTGCTTTAGTCTTCATTAACCCAAATGTAAGCTCTAGTGCCTTGGATGGATTCTTTGTATTCAACCCTTAGAAGAGAAGAGGAAGGCTATTTAGTATGGCCACCTCCCAAGCTTCCCTCTCTAGCTGTTTCTATTTTCTACTGGGTAAGGACTGGACTGTATAGTATTTATCTACTATCTACCCCTTTTCCACTCTCTCTCCCACTTTGTACATCATCAGGGGCCCAGAGCTATTCTCTAACTGTAAAGGAAATAGCTATATTGGAATACAAAGGGTCATTTTACTCATAGGCGTACATACTTTTTAATTAAAAAGTGTTTTATTGCTTTTGTTAAGTAATTAAAATTTACAAAGTAATTTCCCACAAATATTTATTAATATTAAGTTGTTCTCAGCGTACACAAGTAAATAGCAAGCAATTGTTTTACTCTGCATCTGTAATTAAAATGACTAAGTAATTATTTTTTTCTTTGAGTGCAGTTGACACTATCACATTTTTCTAACTTTTGGTTCAGACTCATTTCCATTACTGAGTGCTTTATAGAAGCAAAGATAATGGGTATCTGCTAGAATGGAGGAATGCTGCTTCTCTTTCTAACCTTCTGAA
The DNA here is from genome assembly GCF_028372415.1 of Notamacropus eugenii. Classification (NCBI taxonomy): domain Eukaryota; kingdom Metazoa; phylum Chordata; class Mammalia; order Diprotodontia; family Macropodidae; genus Notamacropus; species Notamacropus eugenii. The sequence goes on along the minus strand of NC_092875.1, from coordinate 338,618,563 downwards.
AAATATAGACAAATAAATCCCCTTGAGTTCTATTTCCAGCTTCTTATTGTTTTGTTCTCTTAATCTCTTGATTTTCCCTACCTTCTCTATCTTCTTGGTCTTCACCTTACCGTCAACCACCCTACGGTCATTTGAACTTTTCCAGTGTTTAGTACCTGTACTGACAGAACCACAGTTGATTCTATGCTGTTCTGTCTTTCTCCAAATCTTTGTCTGTGAATCATATTTCCCAAACTAAGACCTATGCTTGTGGAAGGCAGGGGTAATACTGTCTGTTGTCTTTGCAATAGGGGAGAGTCATTTGTTTTAATATAATAAACACTGACATTGGAATCAGAGAGGCTGAGTTCAAACAGTGCTTTTACTTGCTATGTGCCTTCGTGTAAATCATTCCCTCTTTCCTAATTCACAAAAATGAGAAGGGTGAAACAAAATATGTTTTTAACATCCTTTCCACTATATTTCAGAGGAGGAACTGAGGCTGAGAGAGGTTTAGTGATTGTCCAGGATCACATAGTTAGGAAGTGTTTGAAATAAGATTTCACCTTAGGTCTTCCCAACTTCAGGTTTATTGCTGCATTCATTGTGCCAACTAGTTGGAAATATATATAATACTTTGTTATTATTTTAAAGCATTTTTCATTTCAGACCTGTCTTATTTTCACATTGTCTACTTTTTCCAAACATTGGAATTTCTCTTGATTAATTTCACCTAAGTTCCAGAAGTTCCACAAAATAATCTTCCTATACCATTTTCCCTGTCAATCTACATCAATCAATACACATTTATTAATTCCCTAGTATATGTTGGGCACTGGAGATACAAAAACACCAATGAAATCGTCTCTTCCTTTAATGGTATTCTGTTGGGGAGACAACATTTCCACCAGTAATTCAGAATAGATAGTCTTATCTCCATTTTGTAGATGAGAAAAATGACTTCTAGTTTAAGAAACATTGTACTAGCCCAAGTAGTCAGGTATCATAGGAAACTCCATAGCAATTCACAGAAAAGAAACAAGATGACAACAACATTGTCCCCTTTAACTCCCTGACACTTGAGAAAGGGCTCAGAACATGGATACACCAATATAGCTCAACTGTAACAAAAAAGCAAAGCAAAATAAAACAATAAGAAGAAATCAATACAGAACCAAAATATTTTTAACACTGCCCTGTTCTCCCTTTCTTTTGTTACTGTAATTTTTTTCCTGTAGAGGTTGACTGAGAAGATGAAACATCTCTTGGGAAGGACTGGACCTTATAAGGAAGCACCATTTCTATCCAGCCTCAGGGTGTGATTTGTAGGACAAAGGACAACACTCTACCAGAGTAAAGTGGCAAAATGACTACCTAAAAGCTATCCCTTAGCTCAGTTTCCAAATACCTTCTCCAGCAAAAATCTAAAAATCAAACAAGTCCAAATAATGATTAAGAAATCAATTGAGATTCTATAGCAAGTGAACAGCCACTTCAGAAATGACCATGCAAAAAGTAAAGCAAATGCCAACCAGTAGTAAAAAAAGGGTTTCTTACCAGAAAAACCAGAATGAGTCCAGGCCATCAGGCAGTAAGCCTCTCAGTGAAACTTGAAATAAGGCAGTGAAACTTGTAGCCTTCAATACTCTTTATCTGGAGGCAGTCAGAGTGGAGGGCTCCCTTGAAAAGACTCTGAGTGATCAGCAACCCATGACAGGGACTTTGGAAACTGGAAGTTAATGTGACAGGCAAGTGTCAGTTTGGTCTCAGCAGCACTCAGTAGATGCCTTCAAGCTCAAGTTCCCTAAAACAATACTGAGACACCATAGATGGCCTTGATAATCCAATACCATGGACCTCTTTAGGCCTTAATCCCAGGATGGAGAGGTCACTGAAAGGCTGATCATCCTACCCAAAAGTACAGCAGAAGTAAATTCTAAATGTACATTCTATGTCCAAAAGTATAGCCTGGACCTGGCACAAAGCTCCATTTAAGAACTAAGTCTAGAGACATGAATAAATCAACAAAGACAGAGTGATACAGCCACTAACATTCTAACAGAAGGAGAGAAGAGGCAATTATTCTTTTAGAACCATTTTGTCTTCAAAGGGGATATTAAGGGAGTTAAATAACAATAATAATAATAAAAAAAAGACAGATGTATCAGTTTAGTTTTGAGTGTCTTAAAAAGGAAAAAGAGAAGGGAGTATTAAAGGATTATACTAGTACAGAAAAGAGGAAGAAGGGAATGAGATATGCTATTTCCTGTAAATGAGGTCTATCGTAATAAGTATACATACACAAAGAATAGAGAAAGGGAGCAATAATCACCAGATTTCCCTCACTTTTATCTGAATTGGGCGAAAAAGAGGTGCACACACACTCACACACACACACACACACACACACACACACACACACACACACACACACACACACACACACACCTGAAGAATTTAGTAGAAGAATGTATTAAACTTAATGAGCAAACAGGTGAGGAAGGGAAAGGATGGATTAAAAGGGAAGGTAACACCAGAAAGGGAACAGTAATAAGCAAAGCAAAGTGCTGATTTTCCATAGACAGGAAAATAAAAGAAGGAAGGAAAGAGGAAAGGTCGCTAAGGGATACCCATCAATTGGGGAATGGTTGAACAAATAGTGATGTATGAATGTAATGGATTGTACAATAAGAAGTGAGGAAAGAGACAATTCCAAGATTCCTGGGAAGTATGAATTGATGATGTCTACTAAAGTAAGTAGAACCATATGAATAGTTCATACAAGCACAACATTGTCAAGAAAAATGACTTTGAGAGACTTGAGAATTCTAATGAAAGTAATGATGAGCCGCATCTCCAGAATACCTATGATGAAGCATATTACCCACCTACTGACAGAGAAGTAATGGAATTTAAATACATATGTACATATATATGTATATACAAACACATACATATATGTGTATGTGTATATGGATATATGTATATGCATGTACTTATATATGCATGCATGTATGTATCCATCTGTGGACAGAGGGAAGGGAAATATGTCATGGTCCTCTGGGAACAAAGGACAGAAAACAACCGTATCTGTCAGTAATGGAACTGGCCAGATGGTCAACATAGATCTTCCTTCCTTCCTTCCTTCCTTCCTTCCTTCCTTCCTTCCTTCCTTCCTTCCTTCCTTCCTTCCTTCCTTCCTTCCCCTCTGTTCACATAGGGTATTATACCATTCTATGGGTGCTCTGCTAAAGGAATGTAAATTTTGATCACTAAAACCTCTCAAGATATCTTGGAGTTTACAGGCTACATTTCTTTCTAAAAGGTCATACCTTAAACCCAAATCACTGTGACTCTCATTGATCACCCAACAACCCAACAGCAATGCCCAGACCAAACCCTATTTGGTCATTGTTTGGGCCCTGATCAGTTCAGAGTGACATAAATAGTAACAGTTTCTATTTTGACCAGAAACCCTAAGGGTCTTCCCCTTCCAGTTTTTTTTTTTTGACTAGTTAAAAAGAGGTCATTTTCTGCCTCATTTCTTACCAAGCTTTAGTCACTGAAAAAGCATTGCCTCAGTTAAACTGAGACCTGTTAAAGGCCTCAGCTTAAAAAATGCCAAGGTCTCCCACTGCATCCAGGACCATCTCTAGTCATCCTGATCAATATCTGTCTCCTGGACCCAGATGGCTGTGGAGGAGAAAGTGAGGCTGGTGACTTTGTACAGCCCTGTCTCACTTAAATCCAATTCACTTGCATGTCATGACATCACCTCCCTGATGTCATGGTCTTCTTCATGAATGAAGGGCAAACAACAGCAACAATATGTTCATCTATCTATCGATATATAGATAGGATATAGCCATTGGGTGTATTTGTATCAATTATGTTTATTATTTTTCTCTGTTTTTAATTATAATACGATATGATGAACGATATAAACTGTAGTTTATATATGATAAACTATGTTTAACTATATTAAATGTCTACCATACTCTGTACACTGTACTAAGTGATGGGGATAGAAATAAGTAAAGGAAAGGTACTCTTTGCTCTCAAGGATTCCAGTCTAATAGGCAGGGGAAGACAATAAACGAAAGGAAACTGAACATGGCAAGTGTGCCAAAGCTTGGCCAGTCAGAGGACATAATGAAGTTGATGATGGAGCTGCAACCAAGTAGCGCAGCTAGCGGCAAATGGAATGACTGACATTTTGAGTTCTTCATAAAAGGAAGCTATGGGAGTTTTTTTGTTCTGCTCTGTAGCTCTCCAAAGAGAAAGAGGCAGAAGCTACTGTGAGTACTGATGAAGTTGTGAGTAGGAAAACTGAAGCAATCTCCATGATTGGAGGATTTTTAGGGGAAGAGTGGCAGTAGGAGAGGAGTTCATAGCAGTAATGCTAAAAAAGAGAGAGCAAGAGAAATCTTGGAAACATTTTTAAAAAAATGTATAGAAGAGCACAGGAGGAAATACAAAAGGAAGCACATACAAGTTAGATGATTTTGAAAAGCACGTGTTGAATTCATTGCATAGCTTTTTTTTTAAAGCCAGAGATATAAAATAGAAATCCATTTGTGTTCTATTGTCATATAGAAACAATAATCTTTTTTTCTTTTAAGTTCAGAATAATGATTTTAAAATATTTCCACTTCCTCTAAAATACATCTCCGTCAATTTGCTCTATGAAACTTCATTTTTACAGAATTGTGCTGTAGTGGAGAAAACATAGGAATCAAGAAATCCTAGAATTAAGTGGACCATTACAGATAATTGAATTGAATCCTATCACTTTACAACTGAGAAAACTGAGACCCAGAGAGGTTAAATGATTTGACAAGGTCACCCAGATCATAAATATATGATCTAGGATTTGAATTCCATCAATTCATCATTTTTTTCCCCTGCTGTGTGACTCTGCTTTCCCCAAATCTGGATTCAAGTTTCAACTCTGCTTCTTAACAGTTTTTCAGAATTAGATGTCTTAGTGAACCTGTCTAAGAATGAGGCTCCTGTCTATAAAATGGGAATAATAAAACTTATACTACCTGCCTCACCAAAGATGGTATCAATTAAGATAAGAATTGTAAGGTGTTTTGTAGTCCTAAAGTGATACAGTGACTGTTAGCAATTATCTTTAGAAATATGTTCCCTTGCATTAAAGACCCCTTAATTTGCAAGTCATTTCAATTCAATCCTTAACCCATGTGTTTCTTCTCACAGCACTTCAGTGGATAGTCAACTGGCTTTTGTTTGAACAACTTGGGTAAGAGGTAGTTCTTTACCTTAAAAGGCAAGTTATTCTGTTGTCCTATATTTCTGGACCTGGAGTTAGGCAATCAGGGTTCAAAGGTCCCTAAAACACTTATTACTTGTATAACTTGACTCTCGGAATCAGTTTCCTCACCTGTTAAAAAAAGAGATGATAATATTTGTATTACCCTCCTCAGAGCTGGGAAAGAAGTACTCTCCAAACCTTAAGTCACTAACCTGTATGGGATTCAGTTTTCTCTTTAGTAAATAATGAAGCAGTATTAAATGAGTTCTAAGTTCCCTTATAGTTTTAAATTCTCTGAATATTATGAACTTGATAATATAATTATTTTTAGCATAGTATCATAAAATTAGATCTGGAAGGTACTTAAAAAGATGTCCAGTTAAACCTGACCATTTAAGGAAATGGAGGCCCAAAAAAGTGATGTAAATTTAACTTGTCTAAAATTATATAGACAATAAGTGATAGAAATAGTGTGACATGGACGTGTAAAGTGATTTGCTTATGCTAAATATGGTAACTATGTGACCCATGACTTCAACCCATTTCTTTTGACACTTAATTCAAGATGTTGAAGTGATTATTAGATGGTAGAAGAAAGATGTAAAGGAAAAGAAAAAGACTCAGTGAGACAATAGGTGTTGGGGGGGAATCTTCACCAAACTTAAAGTTTTACAACAAACTGATCCTATATAACAACAAAGAAGGAAAAGAGAATGGAGACATAGAAGAAGATAGAAGTAAGGGGAAGTTATTGGAAGGAGAAAGTTTAGAGAGATACAGAGACAGACAGAGACAGAAAAAGACAGAGATGGAGAGACAGAAACAGAGTAACAGAGACAGACAGACAGACACACACATAGACAAACTCAAAATAAGCCTACCTACTTCAGTTATTAGGATATTGCTTGGGAGTAAGCTGCATTGTCATTCTACGAATATTCACAATAGTCCAGATGCTACCAGTATTATGAAGTTATCCTTTGGCCTCAAGAGACAAATTCCCAATCTTTAAATGGAGCCAACCTTGCTATTACACATGATGCAATTTAACTAGAGAAACTAGCCATCATTAACTAGAAGTATCAGCTATCACTGTGTATTTCCTTTCCACTGTTCTCTTCTCATTATCACCCCTACTTTATTTCAGGACTAGCAGGCTTAGCAATGTGATTTTCTCATGTTCCAACTTAAAAATCCACAAATCAGGGCATCAGAGCCAAGATGGCTGAGTAGAAAGATGAACCTGCTATAGCTCTCCTCCCATAGCCCATAAAATACCTGTAAAAATGACTCTAAACAAATTCTAGAGCACTAGAAGCCAAAAAATGACAGAGTGAAAGAGATTTCCAGCCCAAGGCAGCCTAGAAGGCCAACAGGAAAGGTCAATCACACAGGTCTCAGAGCAAAGCACAGCACAGCCTTGGCCACATGGTGTAGCAGGGACTGAAGTGGAGCAGGTTTCAGGGTGTGGAATCATGGGTAGCAGCTGCAGTTCCCAGATTTCTCAACACACAAATGCCAAATACAGCTTCAAAGGTCAGTGAGGAAGATCTTTCACCTGTGTGAGAAGGAAGCAGCATCCTGCCCTAGTGCTGGCCTCAGGTGGTGGCAGCATCCATTTTTGGAGCCCTCAGGCTTAAGACTCTGGGGGAATTGGGCTGCTGATCTGGATCTCAGCCCTGAGTGGTGGACCTGGAGTGAGGAGGAGCACTGGATGGTGGAGCTGGTGGAGGCTCTGGAAAGAGAATCCTACTCATAGATCCTGGGCAGAAGAGTGCTTGTAGTTGCTTCCAGGCCAAAGCACAGGCCAGGAGAGGAGCAAACTCCTCTCCCTTGATTGTGCCACCTTGGAGGAACTGATAACTTATAGGTTCCTAGAGTGTACCCTAAACTTGACAAAGAACTCAAAAGTCAAGTAACTAGCTGGGAAAATGCCCAAAAAAGGGAAAAATAAGACTATGGAAGGTTACTTTCTTGGTAAATAGGGATTTTCTTCCATTCTTTTGGATGAGGAAGAACAATACATACCATCAGAGGAAGAAATAAAAGTCAAGGCTTTTGCATCCAAAAACTCCAAAAAAAAATTGCAATGATCACAGGCCATGAAAAAGCCCAAAAAGGATTTTGAAAATCAAGTAAGAGAGGTGAAGGAAAAATTAGGAAGAGAAATGAGAGTGATGCAAGAAAATCATAAAAAATGAGTCAACAGCCTTCTCAAGGAGACCCCCCAAAATACTGAAGAAAATAGCATCTTTAAAAATAGACTAATCGAAATGGAAAAAGAGGTTCCAAAAGCCAATGAGGAGAAGAATCCTTTAAAAAGTAGAATTTGCCAAATGGAAAAGGAAATTCAAAAGCTCACTGAAGAAATAGTTATTTAAAAATCAGAATGAAGCAGATGGAAGCTAATGATTCTATGAGAAACCCAGAAATTACAAAACAAAACTCAAAGAATGAAAAAATAAAAGACAATGATGTGAAATATCTCATTGGAAAAATAATTGATCTGAAAAATAGATTCAGGAGAGACTACCTGAAAGCCATGATCAAAAAAAGAGCCTAGACATCACCTTTTGTGAAATTATCAGGAAAAACTTCCCTGATATATTGAAATAATCCACTGATCACCTCCAGAAAGAGATTCCCAAGAGGAAAACTCCTAGGAATATTGTACCCAAATTCCATAGTTCCCAGGTTGAGAAAATATTGCAAGCAGCCAGAAAGAAACAATATGAGTATTGTGGAAATATAATCAGGATAACACATGGCCTAGCAGCTTTTACACTAAGAAAATGAAGGGCTTGGAAGAGGATATTCCAGAAGTCACAGGAACTAGGATTAAAACCAAGAATCACCTACTCAGCAAAAGTGAGTATAATACTTCAGGGAAAAAATGGTCATTCAATGAAAGAAAGGACTTTCAAGCATTCTTGATGAAAAGACCAGAGCTGAATAGAAAATTTGACTTTCACACACAAGAATCAAGAGATTCTTGATGAAAAGGTAAACATGAAAGAGATATCCTAAGGGACATACTAACTTTAAACTGTTTACATTCCTACATGGAAAGATAATATTTGTAACTCTTGAAACTTTTCTCAGTATTTGTGTAGTTGGAGGAATTATATACATACATACATACATACATACATACATACATATAGATAGACAGATTGATAGATAGATAAATAGATAGATAGAGTGCACAGGGTAAGGTGAATAGGAAGAGATACCTAAAAAAAGAAAATTAAGGGGTGAGAGAGGAATATATTGGGAAGAGAAAGGGAGAAATGGAATGGGGTAAGTTATCTCTCATAAAAGAGTCAAGTAAAATCTTTTGCAATGGAGGAGGAAAGTGGAGGAGGTGAGAGGGAAAAAGTGAAACTTACTCTCATCACATTTGGCTTAAGGAGGGCAAAATATGCACACTCAATTTGGTATGAAAATCTATGTTATACTACAGGAAAGTAGGGGAGAAGGGTATTAGTGAGGTGTAGAGGGGGTGTGATAGAAGGGAGGGCAAATGGAAGGAGGGAATAATTAGAAGTAAACACTTTTGGAGAGGGCAAAGTGAAAAGAGAATAGAATAAATGAGGGGAAAGATTGAGTTTGTCCTTCATTGCTGAAGAAGACCATGACATCAGAGAAATGATGACATGACTTGCACTTGACTTTGTTTTGAGTGAGGGAAGACTGTATAGGTCACCAGGATGGAAGGAAATATAGCTAGTCTTTCACAACATGACTGTTATGGAAGTCTTTTGCATGACTACACATGTATGACCTATATTGAATTGCTTGCCTTCTCAGTGGGGATAGGAGGGAGGAAGGGAGAGAAATTGGAACTCAAAGTTTTAGGAATGAATGTTGAGAATTGTTTTTGCATGCAACTGAGAGATTAGAAATACAAATAATGGGGTATAGAAATCTATCTTGCTCTACAAGAAAAGAGAGAAGAGGGGGATAAAGGAAAGGAGGGGTGTGATAGAAAGGAGGGCAGATTTGGGAACAGGTTAATCAGCATGCATGGTTTCTTGAGGTGGGAGGAGGGGAGAGATGGGGAGAAAATTTGGAACTCATAATCTTATGGAACTGAAGGTTGAAAACTAAAAATAAATAAATTTTTAAAAAAAAGGAAAAGAAGAAAAAAAGGAATCCACAAATCAACCAAACAAATAAGCACTATAGTATAGAAGAAGTAGCGTTGAATGAAGAGTCAGGAGCCCTGGGTTCTAGACCCTGCTTGGTGATTATCTAGCTGTGTGATCTCAGATCTATTCACCTCTAGTAGATGATCTCTATGTGTCTTCCAGATATGTGATTTGTTGAATTCCTACTACATGTAGAGCACTATTTTCTTTCCCCCTTTTAAATAACTTGACCATAGTG